>NW_022261980.1:6977734-6997734 GCF_002021735.2 Oncorhynchus kisutch | reverse complement strand
TCTCTCTCTCTGCAGCCGAGGAGAAGCCAGAGACTGTTTGGACTGCGATGGCACATAACTCTCTCTCTCTGCAGCTGAGGAGAAGTCAGAGACTGTTTGGACTGCGATGGCGCATAACTCTCTCTCTGCAGCCGAGGAGAAGCCAGAGACTGTTTGGACTGCGATGGCGCATAATGATTTGCTATAACTCCCCTGACTCCTCTCTGTGTTTCCCCTCCCATTCAATGTTCAGTGAGTTAAGTAATGCATTCATTCCCACTGTATGAGAGGCAGCAGCACATCAAAGAAGACGTGTGTCTGACTCAAGGCCGTTGGAAACACGGAAGCATTTTCTTCTCCCCTTACCCCTCCTCGCTTTGACTGTTGACATGAAGGTGGGGTTTTGATTATCCAGATTTCCGTGCCGACTGTTGACATGTTAATCGACACAGTTGGAGTGACAGTTCGGAATAGCGTTAAGGACAGTTTTAAGCTCTGCCTTTGTTGACGATGGACATCTTGCTTTGTTATTCATCACCATTCAATTAAGTCAGTGGTGCCTGGCTTTGTTAATGAAAGGACAATGCAAGTAAACACACTGTACATTCTGTTCCCTAGAATCACTATTTGTATTTTTTGGCCCTTGTGTTTGAATGACTCCGGATCGGCTTTGAGTTTCAACAACTTTTGACTGGTATGTCTAAGACTGTCCAACCCGACGGAGTAACCAAGTCTCTTTTCCCTCCCAGGAAATCGATCAAACACATCAGTTTTTTTGAACACATTAAGATGGTTGGCCACGATGAGTCTAATGATTTATTCCTTAATGTCTGCAGGAGACCAACGTGAGCATGATGCACAAACTGCATGCTTTTCTTTAAGTGTTTCCTGACACTCATCCGTTGTGTTAGACAAACCGTCTCCCAGGGTCCCTTTGAAGCTCCCGTCACTATGCCAGCTGACGCTACGTGCCGAACTTCCAAAAGAGGATTTTCAAAGCGACAAGCAGAAAAAGGCATTACTCACCCAGCACAGCTCCAGTAGACCGTGATTAAACCACGTTGAGCTTGGAGCTATTTTGGTAGTCAGATTAGGTAGTTGAACAGGGAGGAGTGTTAAGGAAGGACCCCACATTCAGTGCATTCGGAAAGTATTCAGACCCCTTGACTTTTTCCACATTTTGTTAAGTTAGTCTTGTTCTAAAATTGAGTAGTTTTCCCCCTCATCAATTTTCGCACAATAACCCATAATGACACTGTTTCTTTAGTAAAAACAAAAGGAAATTATTTATCATACATATTTATCATACATATTTATCAATTTATCATACCCTTTTTCTCAGTACTTTGTTGAAGTATTTTCGGCAGCGATTACAGCCTCAAGTCTTATTGGGTATGACTCTACAAGCTTGGCACACCTGTATTTGGAGAGAGTCTCCCATTCTTCTCTGCAGATTCTATCAAGCTCTGTCAGATTGGATGGGGTGTGTCGCTGCACAGCTATTTTCAGCTATCTCCAGAGATGTTCAATCAGGTTCAAGTCCGGGTTCTGGCTGAGCCACTCAAGGACATTGAGACTTGTCCCGAAGCCACTCCTGCATTGTCTTGGCTGTGTGCTTAGGGTTGTTGTCCAGTTGGAAGGTTTGCCCCAGTCTGAGGTCCTGAGCGCTCTGGAGCAGGTTTTCATCAAGGATCTCTGTACTTTGCGTCGTTCATCTTTCCCTCGATTCTGACAAGTCTCCCTGCGGCTGAAAAACATCCCCACAGCATAATGCTGCCACCACCATGCTTCACCGTAAGGATAGTGCCAGGTTTCCTCCAGATGTAACTCTTTGGCCTGAATGCCAAGCATCACATCATGCTTTCATCAGACCAGGGAATCTTGTTTCCCATGGTCTGTCCTTTAGGTGCCTTTTGGCAAACTCCTAGCGGGCTGTCATGCCTTTTTATTGAGTGGCTTGTGTCTGGCCACTACTATAAAAACATGATTGGTGGAGTGCTGCAGAGATGGTTGTCCATCTGGAAGGTTCGCCCATCTCCACAGAGGACCTCTGGTGCTCTGTCAGAGTGACCATCGGGTTCTTGGTTCCCTCCCTGACCAAGGCCATTCTCCCCCGATTGTGCCGTTTGGCTGGGAGGCCAGCTCTAGGAAGAGTCTTGGTGTTTCCAAACGTCTTCCATTTAAGAATGATGGAGGCCACTGTGTTCTTCGGGACCTTCAACGCTGCAGACATTTTTTGGTAGCATTCCCCAGATTTGTGCCTCGACACAATCCTGTCACTGCGCTCTACGGACAATTCCTTCAACCTCATGACTTGGATTTTGCTCTGACATGCACTGCCAACTGTTGGACCTTATATAGACAGCTGTGTGCTTTTCAAAATCATGTCCAATCAATTGAATTTACCACAGGTGGACTCCAAGTTGGAGAAACATCTCAAGGATGATCAATGGAAACAGGATGCACCTGAGCTCATTTGCGAGTCTCATAGCAAAGGGTCTGAATAGTTAAAGTACCAGTTCAAAGTTTGGACACCTACTCATTCCAGGGTTATTCATTAGTTTTACTATTTTCTACATAGTTTTGATGTCTTCATTATTATTTTACTATGACATAACACATTGAATCATGTAGTAACCAAAAAAGTTTTAAACAATTTTATAATTTGAGATTCTTCAAAGTAGCCACCCTTTCCCTTGATGACAACATTGCACAATATTGGCATTTTCTCAACCAGCATAAGGAGGAGTGCTTTTCCAAATGTGTTGAAGGAGTTCCCACATATGCTGAGCACTTGTTGGCTGCTTTTCCTTCACTCTGCGGTTCAACTCATCATAAACCATCTCAATTGGGTTGAAGTCGGGTGATTGTGGAGGCCAGGTCATCTTGATGCAGCACTCTTCTTCTTGGTGAAATAGCCCTTACACAGCCTGGATGTGTGTTGGGTCATTGTCCTGTTGAAAAACAAATGATAGTCCCACTAAGGGCAAACCAGATGGGATGGCGTATCGTTGAATTCATAAATAATGAAATGCTGAAATGTCTTGTGTCAATAAGTATTCAACCCTTTTGTTATGGCCTAAATAGGGTCAGGAGTAAAACCGTGCTGAACATGTCATACTTAACAAGTATGGACTCACTCAGTGGGCAATAATAGTATTTAACATAATTTTTGAATGACTACCTCATCTCTGTACCCCACACACAATTATCTGTAAGGTCCCTCAGTTGAGCAGTAAATTTCAAACACAGATTCAACCAAAAGACCAGGGAGGATTTCCAATGCCTCACAAAGAAGGGACACCTATTGGTAGATGGGTAAAACAGGAAAAAATATATTGAATATCTCTTTGAGCATGTTGAAGTTATTAATTACACTTTGGCTAGTGTATCAATGCCCCCAGTCACTACAAAGATACAGGCGTCCTTCCTAAGTCAGTTGCCGAAGAGGAAGGAAACCGCTCAGGGATATCACTTAGACCAATGGTGACTTTAAAACAGTTAGTTTAATGGCTGTGATAGAACTGAGGATGGTTCAACAACGTTGTAGTTACTCCACACTACTAACCTACATGGGAGTGAAAAGGAAGCCTGTACAGAATAAAACATATATATTACAAACCATGCTTCCTGTCTGCAACAAGCAGTAAAACTGTAAAAAACATGCTTCCTGTCTGCAACAAGCAGTAAAACTGTAAAAAACATGCTTCCTGTCTGCAACAAGCAGTAAAACTGTAAAAAACATGCTTCCTGTCTGCAACAAGCAGTAAAACAGTACAAAACATGCTTCCTGTCTGCAACAAGCAGTAAAACAGTACAAAACATGCTTCCTGTCAGCAACAAGCAGTAAAACTGTAAAAAACATGCTTCCTGTCTGCAACAAGCAGTAAAACTGTAAAAAACATGCTTCCTGTCTGCAACAAGCAGTAAAACTGTAAAAAACATGCTTCCTGTCTGCAACAAGCAGTAAAACTGTAAAAAACATGCTTCCTGTCTGCAACAAGCAGTAAAACAGTACAAAACATGCTTCCTGTCTGCAACAAGCAGTAAAACAGTACAAAACATGCTTCCTGTCAGCAACAAGCAGTAAAACTGCAAAAAACATGCTTCCTGTCAGCAACAAGCAGTAAAACTGCAAAACTGCACAAAACATGCTTCCTGTCTGCAACAAGCAGTAAAACTGCAAAAAACATGCTTCCTGTCTGCAACAAGCAGTAAAACTGCAAAAAACATGCTTCCTGTCTGCAACAAGCAGTAAAACTGCAAAAAACATGCTTCCTGTCTGCAACAAGCAGTAAAACAGTACAAAACATGCTTCCTGTCTGCAACAAGCAGTAAAACAGTACAAAACATGCTTCCTGTCAGCAACAAGCAGTAAAACTGCAAAAAACATGCTTCCTGTCAGCAACAAGCAGTAAAACTGCAAAACGGCACAAAACATGCTTCCTGTCTGCAACAAGCAGTAAAACTGCAAAAAACATGCTTCCTGTCTGCAACAAGCAGTAAAACTGTAAAACTGCAAAAAACATGCTTCCTGT
This sequence comes from Oncorhynchus kisutch, assembly GCF_002021735.2. Classification (NCBI taxonomy): domain Eukaryota; kingdom Metazoa; phylum Chordata; class Actinopteri; order Salmoniformes; family Salmonidae; genus Oncorhynchus; species Oncorhynchus kisutch. The sequence continues at coordinate 6,993,217 of NW_022261980.1, read as the reverse complement.
CTGCAAACAAGCAGTAAAACTGTAAAACTGCAAAAAACATGCTTCCTTTCTGCAACAAGCAGTAAAACTGCAAAAAACATGCTTCCTGTCTGCAACAAGCAGTAAAACTGTAAAAAACATGCTTCCTGTCTGCAACAAGCAGTAAAACTGTAAAACTGCAAAAAACATGCTTCCTTTCTGCAACAAGCAGTAAAACTGCAAAAAACATGCTTCCTGTCTGCAACAAACAGTAAAACTGTAAAACTGCAAAAAACATGCTTCCTGTCTGCAACAAGCAGTAAAACTGTAAAACTGCAAAAAACATGCTTCCTGTCTGCAACAAGCAGTAAAACTGCAAAAAACATGCTTCCTGTCTGCAACAAACAGTAAAACTGTAAAACTGCAAAAAACATGCTTCCTGTCTGCAACAAGCAGTAAAACTGTAAAACTGCAAAAAACATGCTTCCTGTCTGCAACAAGCAGTAAAACTGTAAAACTGCAAAAAACATGCTTCCTGTCTGCAACAAGCAGTAAAACTGTAAAACTGCAAAAAACATGCTTCCTGTCTGCAACAAGCAGTAAAACTGTAAAACTGCAAAAAACATGCTTCCTGTCTGCAACAAGCAGTAAAACTGTAAAACTGCAAAAAACATGCTTCCTGTCTGCAACAAGCAGTAAAACTGTAAAACTGCAAAAAACATGCTTCCTGTCTGCAACAAGCAGTAAAACTGCAAAAAACTGGCGACGCAATTCACTTTTTGTCCTGTGGTGTTTTGTTTGGCGCAAATACAACACATTACGGAGTACCACTTTCCATCATTTCAAGCATAGTTGTGGCTGCATCACGTTAGGGTTATGCTTGTAAGGACTGGCAAGTTTTACAGGATAAAAAATAAATGGAATTGAGATAAGCACAGGCAAAATCCTGGAGGAAAAACTGGTAGTCTGCTTTCCACCAGACACTGGGAGATTTAATTCACCTGTCAGCAGGAAAACAACCTAAAACGCCAGATCTACACTGGAGTTGCTTACCAAGAAGACCATGGATGTTCCTGAGTAGCCGAGCTATGGCAAGACCTGAAAAATGACAGTCTAGCAATGATCAACAACCAATTTGACAGAGCTTGAAGAATTTAAGACAAAATGGGCAAATATTGCACAATCCAGGAGTGGAAAGCTCTGAGATTTACTCAGTCACTGCTGTAATCTCTGCCAAAGGTTCTTCTACAAAGTATTGACTCAGGGGTGTAAATACTTATGGATTTCTGTATTTAATTTTGAATGAATTTGCAAAAATTTCAAAAAACCTGTTTTCACTTTGTCATTCTGGGGTTTTGGGTGAAATTAATTGAATCCATGTTGAATTCAGGCTGTAACACAACAAACTGTGATAAGTCAAGGGGTATAAATGTTTCCTGACGGCCCTATTAGCAGGATGAACATGATCAAATCAAATGTTATTGTAACGTGGTAAAGCTCTGTGTCGGCTGGCAGCAAGGGGCTGAGTTGATCATCTACCTGAGGGAATGAACACTACGTCATTCACAGTCAGATACATAGTTAGAGAAACTGGAGAGTGGTCTGAAATAGTTATTTTTGCTCACTCTGTCTTCATTATCTCTCGGGTTACTGCCTCTCCATTTGCATAAGATAAATTGACCAACTTCACCCCTGGGTGCTTTGTTTACGTTCCCCGCTCGTTGAGATTCAGCACCCGGCTCCTCTGAGCGGTGTGCATAGGTTAGGAGGACAGCATATGGTTATTAGTAGGTTCACTTAAAATGGTTATATCCGCGAGGCGGTTGGGTTTAAGGTCATTGAAATATTGTGTATGAAGGGCAGGTGGGTGGCAGTCGGGTTGACTAAAGAGCAAACAAAACATGAAAGAAATCAAAATGTATCATTTTTGCGCAATTGAAATCTACAGGCTACATGGATGTGTTTCTTTCATTATTTTTAGGCTGTCTGGCATTAGTGTATACGCCTCAGCTTTAAGTCCAAACGTTACTTTTTCCAGATAGGTGATTGGCGTGTAAGCTAACACTTTTGTAAAACGGGCAGAAAAAGTTCACATTGATCCAAAAAAGGACAATGTCAGAGTTTAATTCAATAAGAGAAAAGCTGAAAATCAATTGAAGGGAGGGTCAGAAAAGTCATGTTTGGGAAAGATGTGGTGAAGTGAGGCGCTGTACACATTTGTGGACCTACCCCTCCACCCCCTCTCTAATGGGGATACCTAGGAAGTTACGGCTGTATCTACCCCTCCACCCCCTCTCTAATGGGGATACCTAGGAGGTTATGGCTGTATCTACCCCTCCACCCCCTCTCTAATGGGGATACCGAGGAGGTTACGGCTGTATCTACCCCTCCACCCCCTCTCTAATGGGGATACCTAGGAGGTTACGGCTGTATCTACCCCTCCACCCCCTCTCTAATGGGGATACCTAGGAGGTTACGGCTGTATCTACCCCTCCACCCCCTCTCTAATGGGGATACCTAGGAGGTTACGGCTGTATCTACCCCTCCACCCCCTCTCTAATGGGAATACCTAGGAGGTTATGGCTGTATCTACCCCTCCACCCCCTCTCTAATGGGAATACCTAGGAGGTTATGGCTGTATCTACCCCTCCATCCCCTCTCTAATGGGGATACCTAGGAGGTTATGGCTGTATCTACCCCTCCACCCCCTCTCTAATGGGGATACCGAGGAGGTTACGGCTGTATCTACCCCTCCACCCCCCCTCTAATGGGGATACCTAGGAGGTTACGGCTGTATCTACCCCTCCACCCCCTCTCTAATGGGGATACCTAGGAGGTTACGGCTGTATCTACCCCTCCACCCCCTCTCTAATGGGGATACCTAGGAGGTTACGGCTGTATCTACCCCTCCACCCCCTCTCTAATGGGAATACCTAGGAGGTTATGGCTGTATCTACCCCTCCACCCCCCTCTCTAATGGGAATACCTAGGAGGTTATGGCTGTATCTACCCCTCCATCCCCTCTCTAATGGGGATACCTAGGAGGTTACGGCTGTATCTACCCCTCCACCCCCTCTCTAATGGGGATACCTAGGAGGTTACGGCTGTATCTACCCCTCCACCCCCTCTCTAATGGGAATACCTAGGAGGTTATGGCTGTATCTACCCCTCCACCCCCTCTCTAATGGGGATACCTAGGAGGTTACGGCTGTATCTACCCCTCCACCCCCTCTCTAATGGGAATACCTAGGAGGTTATGGCTGTATCTACCCCTCCACCCCCTCTCTAATGGGAATACCTAGGAGGTTATGGCTGTATCTACCCCTCCACCCCCTCTCTAATGGGGATACCTAGGAGGTTATGGCTGTATCTACCCCTCCACCCCCTCTCTAATGGGGATACCGAGGAGGTTACGGCTGTATCTACCCCTCCACCCCCTCTCTAATGGGGATACCTAGGAGGTTACGGCTGTATCTACCCCTCCACCCCCTCTCTAATGGGGATACCTAGGAGGTTACGGCTGTATCTACCCCTCCACCCCCTCTCTAATGGGGATACCTAGGAGGTTACGGCTGTATCTACCCCTCCACCCCCTCTCTAATGGGAATACCTAGGAGGTTATGGCTGTATCTACCCCTCCACCCCCTCTCTAATGGGAATACCTAGGAGGTTATGGCTGTATCTACCCCTCCATCCCCTCTCTAATGGGGATACCTAGGAGGTTACGGCTGTATCTACCCCTCCACCCCCTCTCTAATGGGGATACCTAGGAGGTTACGGCTGTATCTACCCCTCCACCCCCTCTCTAATGGGAATACCTAGGAGGTTATGGCTGTATCTACCCCTCCATCCCCTCTCTAATGGGGATACCTAGGAGGTTATGGCTGTATCTACCCCTCCATCTCTAATGGGGATACCTAGGAGGTTACGGCTGTATCTACCCCTCCACCCCCTCTCTAATGGGGATACCTAGGAGGTTATGGCTGTATCTACCCCTCCATCTCTAATGGGGATACCTAGGAGGTTACGGCTGTATCTACCCCTCCACCCCCTCCCTGTGCCCCTTTGATCTCCCTGCGGTCAACACGCTCGCACGTGAGGCACCGCTGGGTTTTCATATCAAAACTTGCCCCTTTTTCAAAGCCAACTTGATGCTTTTGAACTCTGAAAAGAGACTTCAGTATTCCCCAAAAAAATGTTAAGCCTGCCTGGGCCCGAGGGGAATCTCTTCAAACACACCTATATTATCAGACGGACAGACCGGAGAGAGGGAAAGTAAACATGATTTTTCTTTTTCTTTTGATCAACACACTTGAACAGACAAGCTCTGAGTGTGAGGTGAGCTAGTTCTGACACCTGCATGTTTAAAATGTACCCACAGATTGAGGTGAACATTTACATCCACCTGCCTCCATCATCGACGGCTTTGTCCTTGTCTGTCCGTAATCTTGTGATGTCATGACTGGAAGATGAGACAGTCATGTGGATGCAAATAGTTAAAGAACAAAAGGGAAAATGCATTGTAGACTCCAGATAGAGAGACTTGTCTATGGACCAACAGCCCATTGAACCTTTTTCATCCTCTGAAATGTAGTGTTGGTGTGTCCCCATAGACGTGGTATTTCAGGGTCTGTGATGGTCTATCCATGTATTTCGGGATAGGGGGAGGGGAGGGAGCTCTTTCAAGCCGTGTACCATTTCACACGCTTGCTTACAGGGCAGACGAGGTGTGGAGGGGCTGACAGGGTGGCTGACACCTCAATAAGCATTGCTCGGCTTAGCCCCCCCCCCCCCCCCCCAGACCAATTCAATACGCTGGCATCTCCCTCCAACTGAATGCATTCACACTTTTCCAATCCAAAACGAGTCTTCTCATGATAACACGCCTGCCTTATTTCACTTTCCAGTTCCCCTGGATTCATGCCGGCTCCATTGATTTGGGCTGGTGGCAAGTCATCGTCGGTCAGGACCCAGGGACCGATGTACGTTTGTTAGCCTTTAGCCAGAAGCTCATTTCTATTTGTATTGTTGCACTTAGGAAAGACCCTCTGTCTGGGCTCCTGTCTCTCTGTCACTCAGAACTAATAAAAAGAGGGAAGGGGGAGGAGAGTCGTTGCCATGTAACAGGATTTGTGTGTTTTCTCGAGCAGAAAGGGAATAAAACAAGCATTGGATGCGTTTTCCATATGAAATGCATCCTGTTAGAGAGCTGTCAGCCTGCTCACGCCTGCTATGACGAGGAGATTCTCTTCATGTGCAGGGGCGTTACATTTCTGTAGAGTGAGACTGAATTTGTGTGAGAGGGATACAGGAGAATGAAAGAAATACTCAGATACTGTGTGTGCGTACAAGAGACAGGGAGAGTGGGGGAGAGAGCGAACAAAAACATGATCAATTCAATCTTAGAATCAGCTATTAAAGACTTCCAGTAACCACTGGATTCTCCAATTACATTGAATGAACTACAGGACAAAATACAAACCTTCCAACCCAAAAAGGCCTGTGGTGTTGAAGGTGTCCTAAATGAAATGATCAAATATACAAATTCCAATTGGATATTCTTCAACTCTTTAACGTCATCCTCCACTCTTCTCAATATTTGGAACCAAGGACTAAACACCTCAAGTCACAAAAATTGAGACACATTTTACCCCAATAACGACCGTGGGATATGCATCAACAGCAACCTTGAAAATCCTCTGCATTATCATTAACAGCAGACTCCTACGTTTCCTCAGTGAAAACAATATACTGAGCAAATATCAAGTTGGCTTTTTACCAAACTACGGTACGACAGACCACATATTCACCCTAATTGACAAGGAAACAAAAGCAAAGTCTTCTGCTTTGTTGATTTCCCAAAAGCTTTTCACTTCATTTCATATGGTCTGCTATACAACTTGATGGAAAGCGTGTTGGGTATGGTCTTATATGAAAGCGTGTTGGGTATGGTCTTATATGAAAGCGTGTTGGGTATGGTCTTATATGAAAGCGTGTTGGGGGAAACACAACATTATGAAATCCATGAACACAAACAAGTGTGCAGTTAAAATTGGCAAAAAACAGGGAGACTGATGCAGCTTGGCCCCATGTTCTTGAGCCCCACGCTCTTGAGCCCCACGCTCTTGAGCCCCACGCTCTTGAGCCCCATGCTCTTGAGCCCCACTCTCTTGAGCCCCACGCTCTTGAGCCCCACGCTCTTGAGCCCCACGCTCTTGAGCCCCACGCTCTTGAGCCCCACGCTCTTGAGCCCCACGTTCTTGAGCCCCACGCTCTTGAGCCCCACGCTCTTGAGCCCCACGCTCTTGAGCCCCACTCTCTTGAGCCCCACGCTCTTGAGCCCCACTCTCTTGAGACCCACGCTCAACATGTATATCAACAAATTGGCCAGGGCATTACAACAGTCTGCAGCACCCGGCCGTACCCTACTAGAATCTGAAGTCAAATATCTACTGTTTGCTGATGATCTGTTGCTTCTGTCCCCAAACAAGGTGGGCCTACAGCAACACCTACCTCTGCATAGATTCTGCCAGACCCTGACAGGGAGTCTCAGTAAGACTAAAATAATGGCGTTACTAGGACCACACATACAAATTCCATCTAGACACAGTTGATCTAGAGCACACAAACTATACCTACCTCGGCCTAAACATCAGCGCCACAGGGAACTTCACAAAGCTGTGAACGATCTGAGAGGCAAGAAGGGCCTTCTACACCATCAAAAGGAACATCCCAATTAGGATCCCAAAATACTTGAATCAGTTATAGAACCCATTGGCCTTTATGGTTGTGAGGTCTGGGGTCCGCTCACTGACCAAGAATCCACAAAATGGGACAAACACCAAATTGAGACTGCCTGCAGAATTCTGCAAAAATATCTTCTGTGTACAACGTGAAACACCAAATAATGCATGCAGAGCAGAATTAGGCCGATACCCACTAATTATCAAAATCCAGAAAAGAGCCATTAACTTCTATAACCACCTAAAAGGAAGCGATTCCCAAACCTTCCATAACAAAGCCATCAACTACAGAGAGATGAACCTAGAGAAGGGTCTCCAAAGAAAGCTGGTCCTGGGGCTCTGTTCACAAACACAAACACACCCCACAGAGCCCCAGGACAGTAACACAATTAAACCCAACCAAATCATGAGAAAACAGAAAGGTAATTACTTTAATGTATTTAATTTATTTATGCAACCTTAATTTAACGAGGCAAGTCAGTTAATGACACATTGGAAAGAATTCACCAAAAAAACAGAGCAAACTGGAATGCTATTTGGCCCTAAACAGAGTTCACAGTGGCAGAATACCTGACCCACTGACTGACCCAAAATTAAGGATACTTTGACTATGTACAGACCCCGTGAGCATTGCTATTGAGAAAAGTCGCTGTAAGCAGACCTGGCTCTCAAGAGAAGACAGGCTATGTGCACACTGCCCACAAAATGAGGTGGAAACTGAGTTGCACTTCCTAACCTGCCAAATGTATTACCATATTAGAGACCTATTTCCCTCAGATTACACAGACCTACAAAGAATGTGAAAACAAATCAAATTTGATCAACTCCCATATCTACTAGGTGAAATACCACAGTGTGCATCACAGCAGCAAGATGTGTGACTTGTTGCCGCAAGAAAAAGGCAACCAGTGAAGAACAAACGGTTGTAAATACAACCCATATTTGTTTATTTATTTTCCCTTTTGTTCTTTAACTATTAGCTTGTTGTTACACTGTACATAGCCATACTATTCTGTGAGTAATGTTTACTGTTCATTTCTGACTGTTTATTTTACTTTTCTTTATCTACAGTTGAAGTCAGAAGTTTACATACACCTTAGCCAAATAGATTTATACTCAGTTTTTCACAATTCCTGACATTTAATCCTAGTAAAAATTCCCTGTCTTAGGTCAGTTAGGATCACCACTTTTTTATTTTAAGAATGTGAAATGTCAGAATAATAGTAGAAAATGATTTACTTCAGCTTTTATTTCTTTCATCACATTCCCAGTGGGTCAGAAGTTTACATACACTCAGTTTTGTATGCCTCCTTTCTTGCACACATTTTTCAGTTTTGCCCACAAATTTTCTATAGGATTGAGGTCAGGGCTTTGTGATGGCCACTCCAATACCTTGACTTTGTTGTTCTTAAGCCATTTTGCCAAAACTTTGGAAGTATGCTTTGGGTCATTGTCCATTTGGAAGACCCATTTGTGACCAAGTTTTAACTTCCTGACTGATGTCTTGAGATGTTGCTTCAATATATCCACATCATTTTCCTACCTCATGATGCCATCTATTTTGTGAAGTGCACCAGTCCCTCCTGCAGCAAAGCTCCCCCACAACATGATGCTGCCACCCCCGTGCTTCACGGTTGGGATGGTGTTCTTCGGCTTGCAAGCCTCCCCCTTTTTCCTCCAAACATAATGATGGTCATTATGGCCAAACAGTTCTATTTTTGTTTCATCAGACCAGAGGAAATTTCTCAAAAGTATGATCTTTGTCCCCATGTGCAGTTGCAAACAGTCTGGCATTTTTATCGGGGTCTTGGAGCAGTGGCTTCTTCCTTGCTGAGCTGCCTATCAGGTTATGTCGATATAGGACTTGTTTTACTGTGGATATAGATACTTTTGTACCTGTTTCCTCCAGCATCTTCACAAGGTCCTTTGCTGTTGTTCTGGGATTGATTTGCACTTTTCACACCAAAGTACGTTCATCTCTAGGAGACAGAACGCGTCTCCTTCCTGAGCGGTATGACGGCTGCGTGGTGCCATGGTGTTTATACTTGCGTACTATTGTTTGTACAGATGAACGTGGTACCTTCAGGCGTTTGGAAATTGCTCCCAAGGATGAACCAGACTTGTGGAGGTCTACAACTTATTTTCTGAGGTCTTGGCACTGAGTTTGAAGGTAGGCCTTGAAATACATCCACAGGTACACCTCCAATTGACTCAAATTATGTAAATTAGCCTATCAGAAGCTTCTAAAACCATGACATCATTTTCTGGAATTTTTTCAAGCTGTTTAAAGGCACAGTCAACTTAGTGTATGCTAACTTCTGACCCACTGGAATTGGGATACAGTGAATTATAAGTGAAATAATCTGTTTTCGAAACAATTGTTGGAACGATTACTTGTGTCATGCACAAAGTAGATGTCGTAACCAACTTGCCAAACTATAGTTTGTAAATAAGACATTTGTGGAGTGGTTGAAAACCGAGTTGTATATAAAGTGTATATAAACGTCTGACTTCAACTGTATGTCCCCTGCTTTGGCAATGTAAATATATGTTTCCAATGCCAATAAAGCCCATTGAATTAAATTGAGAAGGAAAGATGGAGGGAAGGAAGTGTATCCGTGTCCTCGTTTCACTGGGCTGCCCTGAACTCTGTGTGTGAGGGCCCCAGGGAGGGTGTCGGAATTCCTCCTCTCTCACTGCATGGCGCCCTCTTTACAATGATTGGAGCAGGCAGGCTGCGGAAGACTGCCAGCCTCCGAGAGGGATGGAGGGAGGTAGAGCGGGATGGGGGAGATAAGAAATGGTGGTGCCGAGTCTGATCAAATCACATTTTATTTGTCATATGCGCCGAATACAACCGGCGTAGATCTTACCGTGAGCCCTTATCCCCCAATGCAGTTTTAAAGTAAGTACGAATTCGAAAAAAATTAACTAAAGGAAAAATAACAGGGCTATATACAAGGGGTACCGAGTCTGTGCAGGGGTACGTGTTAGTCGATGTAAAGTGACAATGCTTAGATAATAAACGGACTAGTAGTGTTTGAAGGAATGTGAAAGTGTGTGTGTGGCACCAATATGAATGTGTTTTGTGTTGGAGCATCAGTGTAACGTGTGAGTGTGTTGGAGCGTCAGTGTAGCGTGTGTTTGTGTGTCAGTGTAGTATGTGTGAGTGTGTTGGAGCATCAGTGTAGCGTGTGAGTGTGTTGGAGCGTCAGTGTAGCGTGTGTTTGTGTGTCAGTGTAGTATGTGTGAGTGTGTTGGAGCATCAGTGTAGCGTGTGAGTGTGTTGGAGCGTCAGTGTAGTGTGTGTGAGTGTGTCAGTGTAGTATGTGTGAGTGTGTCAGTGTAGCGTGTGTTTGTGTGTCTGTGTAGTGTGTGTGTGTGTGTCAGTGTAGTGTGTGTGTGTGTGTCAGTGTAGTATGTGTGAGTGTGTTGGAGCGTCAGTGTAGTGTGTGTGAGTGTGTTGGAGCGTCAGTGTAGTGTGTGAGTGTGTTGGAGCGTCAGTGTAGTGTGTGAGTGTGGAGCGTCAGTGTAGTGTGTGTGAGTGTGTTGGAGCGTCAGTGTAGTGTGTGTTGGAGCGTCAGTGTAGCGTGTGTGTCAGTGTAGTATGTGTGAGTGTGTCATTTTAGCGTGTGTCTGTGTAGTGTGTGTGTGTGTGTTGGAGCATCAGTGTTGGAGCATCAGTGTAGCGTGTGAGTGTGTTGGAGCGTCAGTGTGTGAGTGTGTTGGAGCATCAGTGTAGCGTGTGAGTGTGTTGGAGCGTCAGTGTAGCGTGTGAGTGTGTTGGAGCGTCAGTGTAGTGTGTGTGTGTGTGTGTTGGAGCGTCAGTGTAGTGTGTGTGTTGGAGCGTCAGTGTAGTGTGTGTGAGTGTGTTGGAGCGTCAGTGTAGTGTGTGTGTGTGTGTGTGGTTAGAGTCCCGTCAGTACATGGAGCCTGTGTCAGACAGTCAGTGCAAAAAATAGTAATAGATAGTCAATGCTAATAGTCCATGTGATGAACTGTTCAGCAGTCTTATGGCCTGGTGGTAGAAGATGTTAAGGAGCCTATTGGTCACAGACTTTTGGTCCAGGTGCTGCTTGCCTGGCGGGAGCAGAGGGAACAGTCTATGACTTGGGTGGCTGGAGTCTTTGACAAGTTTTAGGGGCTTCTCTGACACCGCCTAGTATAGAGATCCTGGATGGCAGGAAGCTCAGCCCCAGTGATGTACTGGCTCGTACGAATGACCTTCTACCTCCTTGTGGTCGGATGCTGAGAAGTTGCCGTACCAAGTGGTGATGCGACCAGTTGCTCATGTTTATGTTGCATGCTCATGCTCATGTTGCAGCTGTGGAACTTTTTGAGGGTCTGAGGTCCAAATCTTTTCAGTCTTCTGAGAGGGAAGAGGTGTTGTCGTGCCCTCTTCAAGACTGTATTGGTGTGTTTGGACCATGATAGGCCCTTAGTGATGGAAAGAAGGTTTTCCCAAAATGCTTAAAGGAAGGAATCAGGTGCTCCACTGAGTGACTTGAAAATCACCAGAAAACATTCCTATCCCCAGGATACTTCAACTTGGGACTATCTGGGAGAAGGAAGAAAAAGCAGAGCTCTGTTGCTGTAGAAATCTGATTGTTTACTTGTGCCGTCTATGAATCTATTGGCTTATGTTTTGGCATGAATCTCCCTCATCAGAGACTTGCCTAGGAAAGACCAAATGGGCCAAAATACCAGCAACAGTGTGTGAAAACCTTGTGAAGACTTACAGAAAACGTTTGACCTCTGTCATTGCCAACAAAGGGTATATAACAAAGTATTGAGAGAAACTTTTGTTATTATTAATACTTATTTCCCACCATAATTTGCAAATAAATTCATTAAAAATCCTACAATGTGATTTTCTGGATTTGTAAAAATAATTTTGTCTGTCATAGTTGAAGTGTACCTATGATGAAAATTACAGGCATCTCTCATCTTTTTAAGTGGGAGAACTTGCACAATTGATGGCTGACTAAATACGTTTTGCCCCACTGTATCTACCTCTCACTCCAGTATCCCTGTCACCGTACCCCTACATATCTACCTCTATCACTCCAGTATCACTCCAGTATCACTGTCACCGTACCCCTACATATCTACCTCTATCACTCCAGTATCCCTGTCACCTTACTCCTATACACATCTACCTCTATCACTCCAGTATCCCTGTCACCTTACCCCTACACATCTACCTCTATCACTCCAGTATCCCTGTCACCTTACCCCTACATATCTACCTCTATCACTCCAGTATCCCTGTCACCTTACTCCTATACACATCTACCTCTATCACTCCAGTATCCCTGTCACCTTACCCCTACACATCTACCTCTATCACTCCAGTATCCCTGTCACCTTACCCCTACACATCTACCTCTATCACTCCAGTATCCCTGTCACCTTACCCCTACATATCTACCTCTATCACTCCAGTATCCCTGTCACCTTACTCCTATACATATCTACCTCTATCACTCCAGTATCCCTGTCACCTTACTCCTATACACATCTACCTCTATCACTCCAGTATCCCTGTCACCTTACCCCTACATATCTACCTCTATCACTCCAGTATCCCTGTCACCTTACTCCTATACACATCTACCTCTATCACTCCAGTATCCCTGTCACTGTACCCCTACATATCTACCTCTATCACTCCAGTATCCCTGCACATTAGGTATTGGAACTGACCCTGTATATAGCTTGTTACTTTCTGCTGTTCTTATTTGTGTTTCTTGTCTGTTTTTGTTCTACCTTGTGTTAGTTTTGGTGCTACATTGATGTTAATTACTGTGTTGTCTGGTTTGGAGCTGGCAAGAAAGGCATTTCACTGTACTTGTGCATTAACTTGAAGCTATTATTGTGTGTAGGTCTTTGTGCGGCTACAGCGCGGTGTAGGCCTTTGTGCGGCTACAGCACGGTGTAGGCCTCTGTGCGTCTACAGCACGGTGTAGGCCTCTGTGCGGCTACAGCACGGTGTAGGCCTTTGTGCGTCTACAGCACGGTGTAGGCCTCTGTGGGTCTACAGCACGGTGTAGGCCTTTGTGCGTCTACAGCACGGTGTAGGCCTCTGTGGGTCTACAGCACGGTGTAGGCCTCTGTGCGTCTACAGCACGGTGTAGGCCTCTGTGCGTCTACAGCACGGTGTAGGCCTCTGTGCGTCTACAGCACGGTGTAGGCCTCTGTGCGTCTACAGCACGGTGTAGGCCTCTGTGCGTCTACAGCACGGTGTAGGCCTCTGTGCGTCTACAGCACGGTGTAAGCCTCTGTGCGGCTACAGCACGGTGTAGGCCTTTGTGCGTCTACAGCACGGTGTAGGCCTCTGTGGGTCTACAGCACGGTGTAGGCCTCTGTGCGTCTACAGCACGGTGTAGGCCTCTGTGCGTCTACAGCACGGTGTAGGCCTCTGTGCGTCTACAGCACGGTGTAGGCCTCTGTGCGTCTACAGCACGGTGTAGGCCTCTCTGCGTCTACAGCACGGTGTAGGCCTCTGTGCGTCTACAGCACGGTGTAGGCCTCTGTGCGTCTACAGCACGGTGTAGGCCTCTGTGCGTCTACAGCACGGTGTAGGCCTCTGTGCGTCTACAGCACGGTGTAGGCCTCTGTGCGTCTACAGCACGGTGTAGGCCTCTGTGCGTCTACAGCACGGTGTAGGCCTCTGTGCGTCTACAGCACGGTGTAGGCCTCTGTGCGCCTACAGCACGGTGTAGGCCTCTGTGCGCCTACAGCACGGTGTAGGCCTCTGTGCGCCTACAGCACGGTGTAGGCCTCTGTGCGCCTACAGCACGGTGTAGGCCTCTGTGCGCCTACAGCACGGTGTAGGCCTCTGTGCGCCTACAGCACGGTGTAGGCCTCTGTGCGCCTACAGCACGGTGTAGGCCTCTGTGCGTCTACAGCACGGTGTAGGCCTCTGTGCGCCTACAGCACGGTGTAGGCCTCTGTGCGTCTACAGCACGGTGTAGGCCTCTGTGCGCCTACAGCACGGTGTAGGCCTCTGTGCGTCTACAGCACGGTGTAGGCCTCTGCGTCTACAGCACGGTGTAGGCCTCTGTGCGCCTACAGCACGGTGTAGGTCTTTGTGTGTCTACAGCACGGTGTAGGCCTTTGTGCGCCTACAGCACGGTGTGGGCCTCTGTGCGCCTACAGCACGGTGTGGGCCTCCGTGCGTCTACAGCACGGTGTAGGCCTCTGTGCGCCTACAGCACGGTGTAGGCCTCTGTGCGTCTACAGCACGGTGTAGACCTCTGTGCGCCTACAGCACGGTGTGGGCCTCTGTGCGTCTACAGCACGGTGTAGGCCTCTGTGCGCCTACAGCACGGTGTAGGCCTCTGTTTGTTGTATGCGTGTTTTATTATGTGCCAGTGTGTTGCTTGCCTTGCGCTCAGGTTTAGACAGACAGAAGGCACACAGTGAGCCAGACAAGGTAAGACAACAGTGGCAGCTTGTTTCAGCCCTAGCAGCAGTCATGTTGTTGGTCCCCCCCCCACAGCATACTTTCACACACATTCCCACTTCTCACACATTTTCATCTAGGGACATGCGATTATGTGGTTATAGAATATTTCCTAGTACACACACATGGATTTTGTTTCTTAAGGGCATGTGTAGTCTATGCAGGAATTAAGGGCATGTGTAGGCTATGAAGGAATTAAGGCCATGTGTAGTCTATGCAGGAATTAAGGCCACGTGTAGTCTATACAGGAATTAAGGCCATGTGTAGTCTATACAGGAATTAAGGCCATGTGTAGTCTATACAGGAATTAAGGCCATGTGTAGTCTATGCAGGAATTAAGGCCACGTGTAGTCTATACAGGAATTAAGGCCATGTGTAGTCTATGCAGGAATTAAGGCCACGTGTAGTCTATGCAGGAATTAAGGCCACGTGTAGTCTATACAGGAATTAAGGCCATGTGTAGTCTATGCAGGAATTAAGGCCATGTGTAGTCTATGCAGGAATTAAGGGCATGTGTAGGCTATGCAGGAATTAAGGCCATGTGTAGTCTATGCAGGAATTAAGGGCATGTGTAGTCTATACAGGAATTAAGGGCATGTGTGCAGGAAAGCGTTTAGACAATGATTTGGTATTCTAATCAATGTCTCCAGCTGTCAAGCTTTGCCTTGTCTGTTGCATACTGTAGACACACCCAGCAAGCCTTTTCAGGGGTCGCTGATCAGAGCTTCTATTGGAAGCTGATTCTCATTCTGCACGTTGACTGGCGTCAGTGGAGAGCCCCAGCTGCACGCCATTATGTGATCTCCAGATAGACGTGTTGAACTAATCATCTGTCTGGCGGTCAGTCAGAGCCGTCCAGGTGTTGGACAGATTAGTGGATGTGTTGTGCACCTGCTGGTCTGAGCTGGTGAAGTCGGTCGGTCACAGCCAGGCAGTGTTTATCTACCAATCAGAATGCGGGACAGGGAAATCAGAGGGGAGGTAAAAAACAAACCCATATTTTGGTCCTGCAGGCAGTTGTTGATCAAGTCAGCCCCATTCTCATAGAAGGAGGAGCATATTGTTTTTGGCTTGAACCCCATAAGTTCATGTTTTATCAATTATGGTTGACTTGTACTTCCATTCATTAACGGCGATAGAACGGTACCATGAACCTGTTCCACGGTGGAAGTGCAGCAGCCACCAGCTGGCTACAGAGTATGTAGTAATATGGTTAGGAACTCCAACCTGGCTCTCTCTGCCAGGAGAAGTGTGTGTGGGGGGGGGCGCTCCAACTGACAGTTATTCACCAGCTCATCATGCGGTAGACTGGGT
>NW_022261980.1:6937734-6975234 GCF_002021735.2 Oncorhynchus kisutch | reverse complement strand
CTCTGTGATAAGAAACAAGGCAAGAGAGAGAGTGAGAGGTTTGCAGTCTGCCCTGACAAAACATTTACCTGAGCTTTTGTAACGGGAGCAGCCACTCCCCGCGGCGCCACGGTCTCCCCTGGCAACAACCTCTGCGGGAAGGTCGGCACAAATGGGCCATGAATGAGCTAAGTTCAGAGGGATAAAATAAGACACTTTAACACGATTAAGGGCCCTAATGTAATCAGCATTGTTTCAGATACAACTCAGTTATCTGTAATGAAACAGGCTTTTCCTCTAGAAACAGGGCATTACCTTAGCTGGTGACTGGCAGGAACCATGCAGGGCTGAACACACACAGACGCACACACAGATGCACACACACTCGCTCACTCCTCTTCATCCTCTTCAGGCATATCATCAACAAAAGACACAGATAAGCAGTATCAGGATCTGCATCCTATAATCCCAGCTTTGAAACATTTTAAATGGTTGATTTACATTTCATGAATACACAATACCTCGTCTCCAGTCTGTTGATTAGGACGCCCTGAAGCACATTTACATCAACCTGTCCGGGTATAAATTAAAGAAGTCAGCCGAGACCCCCCCACTGAGACAGCACCGTGGCTCACACACAAGATGGTTCCAAACTGGTGTTGATAGGTTTTGTTTGTGTGGAGAAGGTGCTGTGTCCTGGTATTGACAGGTTTTGTTTGTGTGGAGAAGGTGCTGTGTCCTGGTATTGACAGGTTTTGTTTGTGTGGAGAAGGTGCTGTGTCCTGGTATTGACAGGTTTTGTTTGTGTGGAGAAGGTGCTGTGTCCTGGTATTGACGGGTATTGTTTGTGTGGAGAAGGAGCTGTGTCCTGGTATTGACAGGTTTTGTTTGTGTGGAGAAGGTGCTGTGTCCTGGTATTGACAGGTTTTGTTTGTGTGGAGAAGGTGCTGTGTCCTGGTATTGACAGGTTTTGTTTGTGTGGAGAAGGTGCTGTGTCCTGGTATTGACAGGTTTTGTTTGTGTGGAGAAGGTGCTGTGTCCTGGTATTGACAGGTTTTGTTTGTGTGGAGAAGGTGCTGTGTCCTGGTATTGACAGGTTTTGTTTGTGTGGAGAAGGTGCTGTGTCCTGGTATTGACAGGTTTTGTTTGTGTGGAGAAGGTGCTGTGTCCTGGTATTGACAGGTTTTGTTTGTGTGGAGAAGGTGCTGTGTCCTGGTATTGCATTCCTTGCAGGACATAGATTGACACGAGTCATTTTGTCTTGCGTGTCCTTGGCCAGGAAGTAGTAGCCTGATGGTGTAGATAATATCAGGCCAGTAAGGAGAGGGAAGTAGTCTGATGGTGTAGATAATATCAGGCCAGTAAGGAGAGGGAAGTAGCCTGATGGTGGAGATAATATCAGGCCAGTAAGGAGAGGGAAGTAGTCTGATGGTGGAGATAATATCAGGTCAGTAAGGAGAGGGAAGTAGCCTGATGGTGGAGATAATATCAGGCCAGTAAGGAGAGGGGAGTAGCCTGATGGTGGAGATAATATCAGGCCAGTAAGGAGAGGGAAGTAGTCTGATGGTGGAGATAATATCAGGCCAGTAAGGAGAGGGAAGTAGTCTGATGGTGGAGATAATATCAGGTCAGTAAGGAGAGGGAAGTAGCCTGATGGTGGAGATAATATCAGGCCAGTAAGGAGAGGGAAGTAGCCTGATGGTGGAGATAATATCAGGCCAGTAAGGAGAGGGAAGTAGTCTGATGGTGGAGATAATATCAGGCCAGTAAGGAGAGGGAAGTAGTCTGATGGTGGAGATAATATCAGGCCAGTAAGGAGAGGGAAGTAGCCTGATGGTGGAGATAATATCAGGCCAGTAAGGAGAGGGAAGTAGTCTGATGGTGGAGATAATATCAGGCCAGTAAGGAGAGGGAAGTAGCCTGATGGTGGAGATAATATCAGGCCAGTAAGGAGAGGGAAGTAGCCTGATGGTGGAGATAATATCAGGCCAGTAAGGAGAGGGAAGTAGCCTGATGGTGTAGATAATATCAGGCCAGTAAGGAGAGGGAAGTAGCCTGATGGTGTAGATAATATCAGGCCAGTAAGGAGAGGGAAGTAGCCTGATGGTGGAGATAATATCAGGCCAGTAAGGAGACTGATGGTGGAGATAATATCAAGCCAGTAAGGAGAGGGAAGTAGCCTGATGGTGGAGATAATATCAGGCCAGTAAGGAGACTGATGGTGGAGATAATATCAGGCAGGTTGACAGGCAGTTTTGTAGTCCAATTAAAAACTGAATGGTTCTGAACACTCCCAAGTTCCAACTTCGGCAGACAAAGAATTTGAAATCATAAAGTTAAATGTACATTTTCAGTGAAAATCACTACAATATATTGTAACACTATCTATTTACTTCCTTCTCCCTCCTGCGGAAAGCGGAGGACACTGTGTTCCATGTTGTTGTCTGCTCCCCATTGAGTAGTGTAGACATTTTCATTATATTTTCGTCATTTAGCAGACACTCTTATCCAGAGCGACTTACAGGAGCAGTTAGGTTTAAGTGCTTTGCTC
Organism: Oncorhynchus kisutch; assembly: GCF_002021735.2. Taxonomy (NCBI): domain Eukaryota; kingdom Metazoa; phylum Chordata; class Actinopteri; order Salmoniformes; family Salmonidae; genus Oncorhynchus; species Oncorhynchus kisutch. The sequence continues at coordinate 6,972,704 of NW_022261980.1, read as the reverse complement.
AAGGGCACATCTACAGATTTTTCACCTAGTCTGATCGGGGATTTGAACCAGCAACCTTTCGGTTACTGACCCAGCGCTCTTAACCGCTAGGCTACCTGTATTATGCATCATAGTGACATCCAGATGGTAACTACCAAAATTACAAGTTATTTCTCATGTAGGCTCCCATCCTACCCAAAATAAAATCAAGTGGGGATGGTACAAATTGGAGATGGTGGGTGACCAATACTACAAGTTATTTCTCCCTCACCCATAGACATTAACATCACTTTGTTTTACCAGTTTTAACTAGCACCATGCTGCTGCTGTGATCTAGCCTGTGTGAAGTACCTGGGAAGGGCTCATCAGGACGTCTGACTGAACCCAATCCATTCGTCTCCACACTCGACTCTCAGCTCTGCGACGTACGTCATCGTTTGGACACCAGGCGTGTCCGTATAGCCTCTCCTCCTTGGCCAATACATTTATGGTTATTTCTTCTGCTCAGGCATCGGTTCGGGACACCCCATCTAGATGTATGGGTGAATAGATTGCCGTCTTCAATTGGAGCATGTAGAAATGTAAGTCGTTTTCCCCCACACATTATGTTATGGTACCTTTTAATGAGGTTAGTGTTTAATACCTTTTCATTGTAAAACCACACGTGTTATTAAAACCACTATAATCATTTCAAATGAGAAATTCTACACGCCAGCCAATTCTCACAAAATCTTCACACAACGTGTGTGTGTGTGATGTTCCCATGGCAACCGTCCTGTCCCTTTTCACCATCCGCAACATTTCTCTCAAAACAATTAATCTTTGTGCCATGCACCCTGCTGCGCCTCCTCCCCCGGGCCCACATCAGGCACTGACAGGCTACCAGTGTGCCAACCAACCCACCAGTGTGCCAACCAACCCACCAGTGTGCCAACCAACCCACCAACCAGTGTGCCAACCAACCCACCAACCAGTGTGCCAACCAACCATCCCACCAGTGTGCCAACCAACCAACCAACCCACCAGTGTGCCAACCAACCAGTGTGCCAACCAACCAACCAACCCACCAGTGTGCCAACCAACCAACCAGCGTGCCAGCCAACCAACCAACCAGCGTGCCAACCAACCAACCAGCGTGCCAACCAACCAACCAGCGTGCCAACCAACCAACCAATTCTAAGCAATGTTGCCCATCAAGGTAGCTCTGTGTGGTAAATTAGCCGTCATGCTAACTGTTTCTACGTTACGTCTCGCACTGACCCAGCAAGCCTGATTTATGTCTAAATTAATTTTCCTGAGCCCTTTGGTATGAACACTTCTCTGAAGACTGAGAGGCTTTGTAAACACGATGTGACTCTCCGCTTAGAAGCTCCTATTCTGAGACTCAAGGCAGCTGGGCCTCTGGCCCAACACGCCACACACGCGCACACCCTAACACAGCCCTCCTAAATGTTTATGAACTCGACGTAGCTCCAACATCTGGGCAGCACCTGAAGCGGTTTAACGGCTCACTTAGTCTCTTGTCCCAGGGAGATATTTCTAACAGCAGCTATGTGAAGACGCCATTGATTTCTGGCCACCTGCACACAAGCCAGGTTGTTCCTGTCAACCCCTCTGGTGAGAAGCGTTCTCAACTTGACGCTGCGCAAACTCTATATGTTAATTTAGGGCTGTGGTTTGTGTACAGTGACCAGCCCGACTTCCTCAAATTCAATCCAAATGGTTGAATGGGTGTCATTGTCTTTCAGTCTGTTTGGTATTCAGTCAGAATGTGTGATCGTCATCTGACCTGAAATACCATGGTTGTCTTATGGTTGTCTTGTATTTTCTCAGGGCTGAGATTGGTTACAGGCCCAGAGTGTACTCTTTCTTGTCACTGTCAGCACCCTGAATTGGTATTTCCAGTCCAATAGATAAAATAACTACCCCGTCTGAAGCTGCGCCTCCTCCGCAGTGTCAGCCATCCATCTTCTGTCTCTTACTTATGGAGTGTTCAGTCTATAGAAGGGTTGTGATGTGTGACGGCTCCCATGTTTTTAGGACTGAACTGACAGTCAGGAAACACAACCTGTTTGTGGTTCTATAGGTTTTAATGGGTTGATGCCAGCTCTATGATTGGTGTATGGCCTTTCTCATGCTTCAATATCCCCCTTTTCATAGGGTATCAGTAGAGGCCATTTTGGTTTCCTCTGTCAATTTGTGTATGTAGGCTAGCATTGTGTTAGGTGTGATTGTGACAGCTCAGACACAAAACACTGTCACCTCACACTTCTAAAGGACACGTGCAGGTGGATACAATTAACCTCTCCTCTACACACGTACAATAATAGCCTTGTGTGTTTTAGTAGGGGTTCTCTGTCGATTCCGTGTCAGGCTTGATGCCAATTACCCTGTCTAGATAACATTGGTGTAATGTCTCTAGATTGGCATCACAAGACATGGTGTTGCATCTTCATGAAAGATATGACGCTTTCGAAATCCCTTCCACTTTTTTTTTAACAAGATAAATCTGTCGTGAAGATGCTGCCAGACTGTTCATCGCATAATGTTCTCAATGTGACAGTTTGTCAGGTGTTTGTGTAGTATGACAAAGTACCTCAGCTGCTACTTTATTAGATTAATTCAGTGTTTTCACTGGTCATAAGACGCTGTCCAGAACAGCCCCCTCTCAGGGGTTGGCTGCACTGAGAACTGGTTACGGAGGAGCCCCAAGAAAACAGCTTTTCAGGATGCTGTAGATTTCCTTTAGATATAAAGGGCCTTCGGAAGTATTTCGACCCCAGAACCTTTTCCACTTTGTTACGTTACAGCCTTATTCTAAAATGGATTAAATAGTTTATTTTTTTATCATCAATATACACACAATACCCCATAATGACAAAGCAAAAAACTGATATCACATTTAAGCATTCAGTATTCAGACCCATTTAAGAATGATGGAGGCCACTGTGTTCTTGGTCCTTCAATGCTGCAGAAACGTTTTGGTACCCTTCCCCAGATCTGTGCCTCGACACAATCCTGTCTCGGAGCTCTAGGGACAATTCCTTTGACGGCATGGCTTGGTTTTTGCTCTGACCTGCACTGTCAACTGTGGGACCTTTTATATAGACAGGTGTCTGCCTTTACAAATAATGTCCAATCAATTGTGTTTATCACAGGTGGACTCCAATTAAGTTGTAGAAACATTCCAAGGATGATCAATGGAAACAGGATGCACCCGAGTTCAACTTTGAGTCTCAGAGCAAAGGGTCTGAATACTTATGTAAATAAGCTATTTCTGTTTTTGATTGTTTTAAAAAATAAATCAAACATTTCAAAACCTATTTTTGCTTTTCCATTATGGGGTGTGTAGATGGCCAAGGATAAGTATGTATTTCATCCATTTTAGAATAGAGCTGCGACGTAACATAATGTGTAAATACTTTCCTAAGGCACTGCAGGTGGTATATTTCCCTCACTACAGAATTGGGTAGGTGAACGACTTTCTACCAATGTCTTCAGCCATTCAATGATGTCAGACCTGTAACTCATTTGTGATTGGAAGGATGCATTTGTTGACAAACCTATCTGGTGTAAACGGCATCTCTTCCTCATGCGGATGATAGCCAGACAAGCACGTAGCTGTCTTCATCTCCCTACTGTATAAAGTATTCATCGTCCTGTTTTGGAGTCATGCAATATGCACCGCCTCTTAAGGCTCTGAACTCACCAGTGAACTGGGTCACATCAGACACACACTTTTAGTGCTATTTAGTATCCTTGGGACGTCACTACCTGAAACCTTAACCCTTACCTATCCCCAACTTTAACCGTTAACCATTTTAAATGTCAACGTCAATGGGGTGACATCAGTGTGACGTCCCAAGGATTCTGGCTAGCATGGCCCACACACGCAGCTCGGCTCTCGTCTCCTTAACTCATTTAATAGAGAAAAACACTGGAACAAAATGGCCGCCTTTGATTCGGAGGGAGACTGCTGTGTTTGGATTTACGTAACAAGGCAATGAATGTTTGACAGCCAAAGCGGGGGGAAATGTAAGCGATTGTCTTGCGGAACGGTCGCTGGTTATTTATATTGCCCGGGAAGACGATTCCTCCCCCTTTTCCTCGTCATGTGAGCCCTGACCTCCCACAGAGCGCCATTGGTGTTTCCTACCAACCCAGAGGTTCTGAGGTACAGTACTGTCACTTTCCCAGGGACAGATTTATTTTCTCATACCATTGCTTAACAGCTTCTGTAAATTCTTCTCCGACACTTTGTAAACAGCCACAAAATGGATGAAAACATGAGTCTATCTGCTGCTTGTGATTGTGTGAATCAGTGTTTTAAAACCTGCCTACCTGCCTCCTCCTCGGGCCTTTAAAGAACTCACCGTTGAGAGACTGACTGAGTCATTGTAACAGAGGAAGGATTATGAACCTGATTACGAACCTTCTCAGCGACGTCCTAAAACCTTGAATAAGTGAATGAATGACCTCTTATACGGCAATATGGCCTCAAGGGATCATGGCTGGGATTGGCTACGGACCATAGAATTGAAGAAACAATAGGCTATGGATGCCTAGATGCCATTTTAAATACAAAGGTAAATATCCCTGCAGCAAAATGTACGTGCCGCGACACCCACCATAACCCACACATGGCATATTATCCCCATTAGCAGCATGATGCTGCGTCTTCAATATCACTCAGTCTAGCACAGACAAACGTCTGATCGATCACATGTCTTCACACTGTTCTAAGTCTTCCTATTGGGTAGGGTGTTGACAATATCCCCCGCAGTGACCAGGGTCATCCTATCAAATCACGGCTTGATGCTCTGAACCGGCGGACTCTGTCTCGCTGTGTGTGCCCCGGTGGAATGGATCAAACGCCCGACCAATAAGAAGGATTGTTCTGTTGGTGTGTTCAGCCAGTGTGTGAGAGTGTACCTGAGAGAAGGGGCATGCTATGGGGTGGTAGCACCAGTACGTTTGTCACAAGTCACTTAATTGAGGATTCATTAGGGGTCTTGATTTCAATGGCACGTTTCCTGTAAAAACTAGTTTATTTTATTTATCATTTTAAGTTGAACTATTAAGGAACAGACTCTCCCAAAATGTTCATCTGAGTTCCAGTGCCTCGGGGCATTTGTCTCCCTGCCCCATCCACACCACTGTTACAAACACTGGCCAGCTATTGCTCTTGGATGATTGGCATTGACAGGACCGGACAGGGAGACGGATATAACACCCGTTAGAGAACCAGTCCTGCGCTGCTGAAACTCAATAGCCGTGTATGAGGTACAAACTTCCAAACGGTGGGCAATTCCCAAAAACGTTTATTTTCTTCTTCTGCCCCCCTCATTTCGAGAAAGAAACTTGATCTTAACGGGCTGGAAAAACAGGCATGACTAACTCTCCAGGAATGTCTCCTGGTCAAAAGGAGAACGCCAGCTATTTTCTCCCGTAAAGAGACTAATTCTGTTGAATTTCATTGGAGAGATTCCTAAAGCTGTGTGTGTGTGTGTGTGTGTGTGTGTGTGTGTGTGTGTGTGCTTCTAAAAAGTCTAATTCTGTTGAATCGAGTATACAAAATCCCTAAAGCCTGCATATTCCGTTAAGCTCTCTTTACTGATTCTAGACCTGCTTTCAATTAAAATGGTAGGAGCCACATTGTGTGATGCTCAGTTTGCTCAGAGGTGGGGAGATCCTCTGTCTTTTCACGGGTATCGTGCTTAAAGCAGACACCGTGCTGTTTCACTAATCTCCAGAATGATCATTACTTTTACTACCAACAAATGCAGGTAATGTAGGTTTTTAGATCAGGGAATGACGCAAGATTAAGCAGATTTCTTAGTCATCTTCCCTGGTAGTTTGACTTGAGCTCCAAAAATGACATTTGTTAAGTATGTGGTTTGCAGTCTGAGTGGAATAGGTTTTTTAATTGCAGCTCCGTACACCACAGACCTACAGGGGAAGCTGCCCTGCATTCGCACTGCATATCAAACACTTAAAACTCTATTGCTCTGAGTTGATATGGGCCTATCTCATCACTCAGTGTTAATAAGAGTAAAGATCGTCGGCGCAGCAGTGATAGATACCGTCTGGCAGGCGGCTGGAAAATCAGAAGCCACCCTGTCGATTAAATGGGAGAATTGTGATTAATTTAGTGTTTGCTTTAGAATCTCCTGTCTATAACACACACACACACACACACACACACACCCAAATCGATGAACTCACCAAAGGTCCACTGTAGATCTGAGGCAACAGGAAAGGGAGGCCACCACTGTGGCAACAGGAAAGGGAGGCCACCACTGTGGCAACAGGAAAGGGAGGCCACCACTGTGGCAACAGGAAAGGGAGGCCACCACTGTGGCAACAGGAAAGGGAGGCCACCACTGTGTCAACAGGAAAGGGAGGCCACCACTGTGTCAACAGGAAAGGGAGGCCACCACTGTGTCAACAGGAAAGGGAGGCCACCACTGTGTCAACAGGAAAGGGAGGCCACCACTGTGTCAACAGGAAAGGGAGGCCACCACTGTGGCAACAGGAAAGGGAGGCCACCACTGTGGCAACAGGAAAGGGAGGCCACCACTGTGGCAACAGGAAAGGGAGGCCACCACTGTGGCAACAGGAAAGGGAGGACACCACTGTGGCAACAGGAAAGGGAGGCCACCACTGTGGCAACAGGGAGGCCACCACTGTAGCTCCAGGGCCTAAATACAAAGTGAAGAGCATGGAGAAGATGCTCAGGGCACTGGTCAGTCAGTCATCCAGGCAGCCAGTCATCCAGCCAGTCAGCCAGGCTGATAAAGTACACCTCCCACCTGTGTGTGAGGTTGGGTATTGTGATAGTGTCTCCTTTCGTTTCCATTAAATGGACAATATAGTACAGGTTCTGTTCTTTCCCTCCCTCTGTTGACGTTCCGTCCTAACTAACCCCAGTTTCCTCCCTATTTTCCAACATAGCTATTTAATGACGTCCCTGGGGTCCTCAGGCAGCTGTGAGGCCTGGGGCGGCCATGTATATGCCAGGCTATATGCATCCCACATCTGGAGGCAGGTCACCTTTCAGGCATTGTTTTCAAGGTTGTATTTGACGGTTCACCGCTGCCTAGAATGTCCTGTACCGAACACAGTGCTGCATTTCCAGATCAGAATCTACCCGATAGGCAGACATATAGGATGGATTCTCTGTCACTGCAGCCACATCAACTCAGAGGCCTTTGAGGTTCTATGTGGACTTTAACTGTGAGAGTGAATGTGTAGTGGAGAAATCTGCAGTGTTGGACTTTGTCTGTCTTATACAGTAATACAGAGAGCATAGAAACCAGGCTGTTTTGTGTATGTATGACGACACCACTATGGAGGTGTTTGTTTATGTGTTGTTGCTTCATCTCTCACACACCAACAGTTAGAAGCGATGTGGTGCCCGGGGGTCTCGGCTCTCAGCCTTCTCTGAAGTGGGATATATTCCAGAGCTGTCACTCTCTCACCTCCCTCACCCCAACCCCCTGAGAGGGGAGCCCAAAGCCTGTAGAGAGAGAGAGAGAGAGAGAGAGAGAGACAGACACACACACAGCTTCAACACTTCTTCCTGTCTGCGGACACACAGCTTCAACCGAGCCAGAACAAACAACAACCACTGACTCCGCATCACCAGGGAAACAGCTCGGCCAACCAAAACATTCACACAGGCCACCATCACATTAACAGCCCTCACATTGAATTCTTCCCCCATTTTTTTGTGTGTGTGAAGTGGCCCAATGTTTTTAAAGACCAGATCGTTTAACTTCTATATTATAGTATACTTGCACCGTGTTTCCATTTCGGTCAGGGTTTCTTTCAAAATAAAATGTTGTCACCGTGTCGTTTCTTGACATACGCCGCTCGGCATAGACCGAGGTTTCAGATCAATGGCTTTAAATGCGGGAAATAATTATCACAGATGAAAGTAGGGAGAGGAACACAAACAGCCTGTGGATTCAGCTTTTTAATTAGTGTTGCAAAATCTTTTCTCACTACAGCAAATGAGCTTCCCTGGGTTCTGGAGCGTTCTGTCAGGGATAAATGCATTACTTTACACTGTGGATCACAGCCAGGAGTAGTTCAGGCTGGGGTTATTACCTCTTACACATGGATTAGGAATGGATCGGATTTGGAAAAATGTATTTCTGTCCCATTTCTATCTGATTTGAGACCAGGCCCACTCGTACACAGATACATAGGCATATTTCCTGATGAAACACATGAAACTGGTTGTACAGCTGTGTAGCTGGAGGCAGTAGCATACTGGCAGAACTCAAGCCTCTTTTGATCTGTCTCCTTGTGCTCTCCTCTCTCGCTCTCCTCCTCTCTCTCGCTCTCCTCTCGCTCTCCTCTCTCTCGCTCTCCTCTCCTCTCTCTCGCTCTCCTCCTCTCGCTCTCCTGCTCTCCTCAACTCAAACATGCTTATGTGTCATCAATGCAACAGCAGAACAGAAATGAAAAACATGAACTTTTAACACCAACCCTCCTCCCTCTTCCTCCCCAGGTATGCCCCGGTTCTCCAGCCAGCCTGAAGCAGCCAGCATACGCCTGGGAGACAGCCAGGTTCTGGCCTGCGATGTCAACCCAGACCTGGTGCCTTTAGCCCGGTGGGAGCGTGAGCGTGAGCCCCTGGAGCTGAGCTCTAGGCTGGTGCAGCTACCCAACGGAGCCCTGGTGGTGAGCAACGCTTCGGAGGCCGACGCTGGGCTCTACCGCTGCATGGTGGAGAACGCTGGGCCCGCCAAGACCAGTGAAGAGGCCCAGCTCACAATACTGCCAGGTAATACTATAGATACTATATAGCTCTACATACTGCCAGGTAATACTATAGATACTATATAAGGACCGATCTAGACATCTGTAGTGTGTGCAATAACCTTTCTTCAGCATCTCTGCTTTGGCAGAGGAAAGAAAAGGTACAGTAGTTGTATAATTAAGCAATAAGGCCTTAGGGGATGTGGTATACGGCCAATATACCACGGCTAAGGGCTGTTCTTATGCAAGACGCAACGTGGAGTGCCTGGATACAGCCATTAGCCATGGTATATTGGCCATATATCACAAACCCCCGAGGTGCCTTATTGCTATTATAAACTGGTTACCAAAGTCAAGTAAAAGATGATTTTGTCATTCCCATGGTATACGATCTGATATACCACGGCTTTCAGCCAATCAGCGTTCAGAGATCGAACCACCCAGTTTAGAATTAAGAACGGTATCTTACAGCATTCAATCGTTGGAATTGTCAGATACCATGCTGGTAGAGCATGGTGTCTGTAGTGCTGTGGTTGTATCTGGTAGAGCATGGTGTCTGCAGTACTGTGGTTGTATCTGGTAGAGCATGGTGTCTGTAGTGCTGTGGTTGTATCTGGTAGAACATGGTGTCTGTAGTGCTGTGGTTGTATCTGGTAGAACATGGTGTCTGCAGTGCTATGGTTGTATCTGGTAGAGCATGGTGTCTGCAGTGCTATGGTTGTATCTGGTAGAACATGGTGTCTGTAGTGCTGTGGTTGTATCTGGTAGAGCATGGTGTCTACAGTACTATGGTTGTATCTGGTAGAACATGGTGTCTACAGTACTATGGTGTCTGTAGTACTATGGTTGTATCTGGTAGAGCATGGTGTCTGCAGTACTATGGTTGTATCTGGTAGAGCATGGTGTCTACAGTACTATGGTTGTATCTGGTAGAACATGGTGTCTGTAGTACTATGGTTGTATCTGGTAGAACATGGTGTCTACAGTACTATGGTTGTATCTGGTAGAGCATGGTGTCTGTAGTACTGTGGTTGTATCTGGTAGAACATGGTGTCTGTAGTACTATGGTTGTATCTGGTAGAACATGGTGTCTACAGTACTATGGTTGTATCTGGTAGAACATGGTGTCTGTAGTACTATGGTTGTATCTAGTAGAACATGGTGTCTACAGTACTATGGTTGTATCTGGTAGAGCATGGTGTCTGTAGTACTGTGGTTGTATCTGGTAGAACATGATGTCTGTAGTACTATGGTTGTATCTGGTAGAACATGGTGTCTACAGTACTATGGTGTCTACAGTACTATGGTTGTATCTGGTAGAGCATGGTGTCTGTAGTACTATGGTTGTATCTGGTAGAGCATGGTGTCTGCAGTGCTATGGTTGTATCTGGTAGAACATGGTGTCTGTAGTGCTATGGTTGTATCTGGTAGAGCATGGTGTCTGTAGTACTATGGTTGTATCTGGTAGAGCATGGTGTCTGCAGTGCTGTGGTTGTATCTGGTAGAGCATGGTGTCTGCAGTACTACGGTTGTATCTGGTAGAGCATGGTGTCTGTAGTATGGTTGTATCTGGTAGAGCATGGTGTCTGCAGTGCTATGGTTGTATCTGGTAGAGCATGGTGTCTGCAGTACTGTGGTTGTATCTGGTAGAGCATGGTGTTTGTAGTACTATGGTTGTATCTGGTAGAGCATGGTGTCTGCAGTGCTATGGTTGTATCTGGTAGAGCATGGTGTCTGCAGTACTGTGGTTGTATCTGGTAGAGCATGGTGTCTGTAGTACTATGGTTGTATCTGGTAGAGCATGGTGTCTGCAGTGCTATGGTTGTATCTGGTAGAGCATGGTGTCTGCAGTACTATGGTTGTATCTGGTAGAACATGGTGTCTGCAGTACTATGGTTGTATCTGGTAGAGCATGGTGTCTGCAGTACTATGGTTGTATCTGGTAGAGCATGGTGTCTGCAGTACTATGGTTGTATCTGGTAGAACATGGTGTCTGCAGTACTATGGTTGTGGGTTTGATTCCCACAGGGGACCAGTATAAAATGTATGTGCTCACTACTATTAGTTGCTGTGGATAAGAGTCTCTACTAACATGGAACAGGAATGAATCGACCGTTCCAGTTTTCACATAGAAATAAGTTGCATTTGCAAAGTATTTCAAGAAACTGTAAAACGTATCAAGCAAGTATTTTTATATTCCACAAGTATTATCATATTAACTGTTATCAGACTCAACTGGTAAACACTCAAATACAATAATAAAAATAAAACAATCCCAAAAGAAGTGCAGTGGGCCTTTACTAGTCCTGTATAAGCACCCCGATTATAGACATCTTCAGCTCGGGCACAACAAATAATCTGCATCCATGTCCCCCGCCCAAACTACTTCCCGCTGCTATGTCTGTAGACTACTAGTGGCCGATACTTGGAGCAGACCCCTCGTGGTCAGACATTACTGCCAGTTGAACACACTGAGAGACTTGTACATGGTGTACCACTCCTCCACTCAAGTCATTTACCTCCAGCATGAACACATTTGACCCGGCCTCATGGAGAGAGAGAGAGAGAATATCCTCCATGTACAACGTAGAACACCAAATAATGCATGCAGAACAGAATTAGGCCGATACCCACTAATTATCAAAATCAAGAAAAGTGCCGTTAAATTCTACAACCACCTAAAAGGAAGCGATTCCCAAACCTTCCATAACAAAGCCATCACCTACAGAGAGATGAACCTGGAGAAGAGTCCCCTAAGCAAGCTGGTCCTGGGGCTCTGTTCACAAACACAAACACACGCCACAGAGCCCCAGGACAGCAGCACAATTAGACCCAAGCAAATCATGAGAAAAGAAAAAGATAATTACTTGACATATTGGAAATAATTAACAAAAAAACTGAGCAAACTAGAATGCTATTTGGCCCTAAACAGAGAGTACACGGTGGCAGAATACCTGACCACTGTGACTGACCCAAACTTAAGGAAAGCTTTGACTATGTACAGACTCAGTGAGCATAGCCTTGCTATTGAGAAAGGCCGCCGTAGGCAGACATGGCTCTCAAGAGAAGACAGGCTATGTGCTCACTGCCCACAAATTGAGGTGGAAACTGAGCTGTACTTCCTAACCTCCTGCCCAATGTATGACCATATTAGAGAGACATATTTCCTTCCGATTACAGATTCACAAAGAATTTGAAAACAAACCCGCAAAAGTCTTGCACCACTCGGGAGCCCAAAAGGTCAACCAGTGAAGAACAAACACCGTTGTAAATACAACACATATATATGCTTATTTAGTTTTTGTTTTGTACTTTAACCATTTGTACATCGTTACAACACTGTGTATATCCACAATATGACATTTGTAATGTCTTTATTCTTTGGGAACTTCTGTGAGTGTAATGTTTACTGTTCATTTTTTTGATTGTTTATTCCACTTTTGTACATTTATCTACTCCACTTACTTTGGCAATGTTAATGTGTTTCCCATGCCAATAAAGCCCCTTGAATTGAGAGAGAGACACACACACGGCGAGAGAGAGACACACACACGGCGAGAGAGAGACACACACACGGCGAGAGAGAGACACACACACGGCGAGAGAGAGACACACACACGGCGAGAGAGAGACACACACACGGCGAGAGAGAGACACACACACGGCGAGAGAGAGACACACACACGGCGAGAGAGAGACACACACACGGCGAGAGAGAGACACACACACGGCGAGAGAGAGACACACACACGGCGAGAGAGAGACACACACACGGCGAGAGAGAGACACACACACGGCGAGAGAGAGCCCCCAGTGGGCTTATCAGAGGGAACTGTAGCTCAATCTCCACTCAAAGGGGCTGAATTCCACTGTCACAGCTTCAACCCCCAGAACTTGTTCCCTGATGGAGTACTGAGAGGGTAGCTCTCTGATGGAGTACTGAGAGGGTAGCTCTCTGATGGAGTACTGAGAGGGTAGCTCTCTGATGGAGTACTGAGAGGGTAGCTCTCTGATGGAGTACTGAGAGGGTAGCTCTCTGATGGAGTACTGAGAGGGTAGCTCTCTGATGGAGTACTGAGAGGGTAGCTCTCTGATGGAGTACTGAGAGGGTAGCTCTCTGATGGAGTACTGAGAGGGTAGCTCTCTGATGGAGTACTGAGAGGGTAGCTCTCTGATGGAGTACTGAGAGGGTAGCTCTCTGATGGAGTACTGAGAGGGTAGCTCTCTGATGGAGTACTGAGAGGGTAGCTCTCTGATGGAGTACTGAGAGGGGAGCTCTCTGATGGAGTACTGAGAGGGGAGCTCTCTGATGGAGTACTGAGAGGGGAGCTCTCTGATGGAGTACTGAGAGGGGAGCTCTCTGATGGAGTACTGAGAGGGGAGCTCTCTGATGGAGTACTGAGAGGGGAGCTCTCTGATGGAGTACTGAGAGGGTAGCTCTCTGATGGAGTACTGAGAGGGTAGCTCTCTGATGGAGTACTGAGAGGGTAGCTCTCTGATGGAGTACTGAGAGGGTAGCTCTCTGATGGAGTACTGAGAGGGTAGCTCTCTGATGGAGTACTGAGAGGGTAGCTCTCTGATGGAGTACTGAGAGGGTAGCTCTCTGATGGAGTACTGAGAGGGTAGCTCTCTGATGGAGTACTGAGAGGGTAGCTCTCTGATGGAGTACTGAGAGGGTAGCTCTCTGATGGAGTACTGAGAGGGTAGCTCTCTGATGGAGTACTGAGAGGGTAGCTCTCTGATGGAGTACTGAGAGGGTAGCTCTCTGATGGAGTACTGAGAGGGTAGCTCTCTGATGGAGTACTGAGAGGGTAGCTCTCTGATGGAGTACTGAGAGGGTAGCTCTCTGATGGAGTACTGAGAGGGGAGCTCTCTGATGGAGTACTGAGAGGGGAGCTCTCTGATGGAGTACTGAGAGGGGAGCTCTCTGATGGAGTACTGAGAGGGGAGCTCTCTGATGGAGTACTGAGAGGGGAGCTCTCTGATGGAGTACTGAGAGGGGAGCTCTCTGATGGAGTACTGAGAGGGGAGCTCTCTGATGGAGTACTGAGAGGGGAGCTCTCTGATGGAGTACTGAGAGGGGAGCTCTCTGATGGAGTACTGAGAGGGGAGCTCTCTGATGGAGTACTGAGAGGGGAGCTCTCTGATGGAGTACTGAGAGGGGAGCTCTCTGATGGAGTACTGAGAGGGGAGCTCTCTGATGGAGTACTGAGAGGGGAGCTCTCTGATGGAGTACTGAGAGGGGAGCTCTCTGATGGAGTACTGAGAGGGGAGCTCTCTGATGGAGTACTGAGAGGGGAGCTCTCTGATGGAGTACTGAGAGGGGAGCTCTCTGATGGAGTACTGAGAGGGGAGCTCTCTGATGGAGTACTGAGAGGGGAGCTCTCTGATGGAGTACTGAGAGGGGAGCTCTCTGATGGAGTACTGAGAGGGGAGCTCTCTGATGGAGTACTGAGAGGGGAGCTCTCTGATGGAGTACTGAGAGGGGAGCTCTCTGATGGAGTACTGAGAGGGGAGCTCTCTGATGGAGTACTGAGAGGGGAGCTCTCTGATGGAGTACTGAGAGGGGAGCTCCCTGACGGGAGTTGTTAAAGGCTGGGGTCTGTCAGGCAGCGCAGAGAAGATATTAGAGGTGGTAAGTCAGACTTCAACGAGTCCCAGCTGATGTATTTTTCTATGTCTCCCAGTAGGTGTGGCCCCGAGGCTGAGAGTGTATTCAAAACACACATACACACAAGATGTTTTGCATCATAGAAGCAACATGCCGTTTCAGGAGTTATTTGGTGGTACCATACATGGACTGAAACAGTTGACTGAGAGAACAATATGGGGGGGGAACTCATTTCTTGAATTGACTGAAATTGAAAATTTAAAATGTCTTCAAATAATTAAGAGGTTAATCATACCTTCAGAGTCACTGTCTTTTCACCATCTCAAGAGGTTAACTTTGGGCAAAGCAGTTCAGCCAGTTGGGTGACCTCCTGAGTGGTCACCAGAGGTGTTGTTCATTTTACTGATCCAGATCAGATCTCAGGATGGGAGTCTTTTGAAGTGAGGAATGATGACACACGTTAACCAGAGGTCGACCCTGTTCTTTGTTTGGACAGAAACCGGAGAGGAGAGAGAACTGGAGTTCCTGGTAGAGCCACTTCCTGTGACCAAAGTGGTGGGGGCCAGTTTGCTGCTGCCGTGTGTGGTGACGGGTTATCCAACGCCCTACGTCCGATGGATGGTGGGAGACAAGCTTGTTGAGGAGAGGTGAGTTGGACCCGAAAGCCCTATTTTTAGAGAGGATTTTAAATGAGTATTCCTTGCGAACCCATTTCTTCCAACTCAACAGTATAAATCAAATGGCTCAAATTACCTCAACTGGCTGTAAATGACCTCAAATGGCTGTAAATGACCTCAAATGGCTGTAAATGACCTCAAATGGCGGTAAATGACCTCACATGGCGGTAAATGACCTCACATGGCGGTAAATGACCTCACATGGCTATAAATGACCTCAAATGGCTGTAAATGACCTCATGGCTATAAATGACCTCAAATGGCTGTAAATGACCTCAAATGGCTGTCTAACTGGAAATACTTTTTTTATCTCATTGCCATAAGTTACTTTGTTTATATCCATCCATATTAGCACAGAAATCAAGTTGTGTTCATTTGTAGTGTTTGAATCAATTTGATGATTGAATCAGTCATTTAACATGTCCGTAAGGTAGTGTGACTGTTCCTCTAGCCCTCAGACGTTCCTAGTCACACTCCTATAGCAGTACCAGCTTCCTTTGTGCCTTGTGCCCAAAGTGCAAACACTTAAAGAGCTGGTGCCTGTACCCCGGGGTGTTAACGCCACTGGGCCCGAGTGTCTGAGCGCGCCACCGACGGGGCCAACAATACTGCCACTTAAGCAGGGAGACAACAAGGTCGGGCTGCCAGCCGTGTCAGGGAGTTCACAAATTAAAACCCTGGGAGAGTGTCACACTCTTAGCCCTCCCCTGGGAGAGCTGTGGATCAAGCCAATACCCTAGGATAGCTGTGTCAAGCCAAACCCCTTGGGATATCTGTGTATCAAGCCAAACCCCTTGGGATATCTGTGTATCAAACCAAACCCCTTGGGAGAGCTGTGGATCAAACCAAACCCCTGGGAGAGCTGTGGATCAAGCCAAACCTCTTGGGAGAGCTGTGGATCAAGCCAACCCCTTTGGGAGAGCTGTGGATCAAGCCAAACCCTTTGGGAGAGCTGTGGATCAAGCAAAACCCTTTGGGAGAGCTGTGGACCAAGCCAAACCCTTTGGGATAGCTGTGGACCAAGCCAAACCCTTTGGGATAGCTGTGGATCAAGCCAAACCCCTCGGGAGAGCTGTGGATCAAGCCAAACCCCCTGGGAGAGCTGTGGATAAAGCCAAACCCCCTGGGAGAGCTGTGGACCAAGCCAAACCCTTTGGGAGAGCTGTGGACCAAGCCAAACCCTTTGGGAGAGCTGTGGATCAAGCCAAACCCCCTGGGAGAGCTGTGGATCAAGCCAAACCCCCTGGGAGAGCTGTGGATCAAGCCAAACTCCCTGGGAGAGCTGTGGATCAAGCCAAACCCCCTGGGAGAGCTGTGGATCAAGCCAAACCCCCTGGGAGAGCTGTGGATCAAGCCAAACCCCCTGGGAGAGCTGTGGATCAAGCCAAACCCCATGGGAGAGCTGTGGATCAAGCCAAACCCCCTGGGAGAGTTGTGTGGACAGAATAGCTAACAGAGTGGCTATGTGGGCTATCTGAGTTAACCCTTGTATTCATTTTCATTTTTGCATGGTCTCTATACACACTCACAGGACTCTACTCACTGACACACACACACACAGGGTCGAGTTCTGGCCAATTCCACAGTTCCTGCCTTGGTTTGTGTGAGGTTTACCTGGTTACCACACAGCCGTGTTTTCAGTTTGTCCCTTCCGGTAATAAGTATGTAAGTGAAGGGGACAGGCTAAGAAACCGAGACGAGAGATGAGGGCTCATTATTTTGGTTAAGAACGTTGTCTCGCACATTTTAACACGCCTCTTCTGAAGTTCAGCTTGACAAGGACATTGTCTCCTTCTAAGGAGAGAACATCTTCAACGTAGTGTCAGACACTTTCATATCAGCCTCTGTCTCAGTCCCGGTAGAGTTGACTATCTCACTATCTCGGTATATTGGTTTTGGATGCAGTGTGTCATTTTTGAAAACCACAGCTGAGTGTGGCAGACTGATAAAAGGAGAGTTAAGTTAAATATGCATTACAATAGATGTTCTTCATTGCGCACATTCCAAATATCCTTGTGGTACTCTGGGATGGGGGGTTGAGGGGGTGCTTACATTGTTAATTAGAGCTTGTGCTGAACAAATGGGAGGTCCTCCTTTCTTACCCAGGCCACTTTACCCAGGAACACGCACAGCCGTGTGCTGAATACATTAAGTTAGGCCATTCTAACATTGTAACACAGGATTGACAATTAAGCAACCGCTGGCAGAGTGGAGATCTGATCTAGTTTCTCCTTCAGCGCGTCCCTTCCCTCCCAGGAAGACTTCAGAGGACAGGAAGCCCTGTCACTTTGTAATAATTGGAACGGAGGGAGGAAAAAAGGAGGGAATCCGTACTGAGCCTCATAATTGGTCGACTGTATGGAACCGTATTGCTATCAGAGCTGTTGAATTAGACTGTGAATCCCGTATCTCCCACGACAGGAAGTTTATGGAGATGTGTGGAGATGGCGATGACGTAGTAAGAGGACGATGTTGATTTATGTTCAAGTTCTGGCGCTGACACTCAAAGGTGGTTGACGTCTCGCTGCGGTAGCATCTCTGGCCTGATAAAAAAACTGTTTATAGGATGAGTCAGAGAGAATATGTTTTAAGATGGAGAGTTGGAGGGAGAGGGGTCTACAGTTTCTCTACAGGGACTCCTCTACAGGGTCGTTTCTACAGGGTCGTTTCTACAGGGACTCCTCTACAGCGACTCCTCTACAGCGACTCCTCTACAGGGTCGCCTCTACAGGGTCTCCTCTGGCCAGTCTGTTTCTTAGAGAGGTCTTGAGATTCATTCTACTCAACAGTGGCTGTGGTTGTGAATGAGCAGGTTCTCTACAGGGACTCCTCTATAGGGACTACTCTACAGGGACTCCTCTACAGGGACTCCTCTACAGGGACTCCTCTACAGGGACTCCTCTACAGGGACTCCTCTACAGGGACTCCTCTACAGGGACTCCTCTACAGGGACTCCTCTACAGGGACTCCTCTACAAGGTCTCCTCTGGCCAGTCTGTTTCTTAGAGAGGTCTGGAGATTCATTCTACTCAACAGTGGCTGTGGTTGTGAATGAGCAGTTTCTCTACAGGGACTCCTCTACAGGGACTCCTCTACAGGGACTCCTCTACAGGGACTCCTCTACAGGGACTCCTCTACAGGGCCGGCTCTACAAGGTCTCCTCTGGCCAGTCTGAATCTCCAGACCTCTCTAAGAAACATTCTACTCAACAGTGGCTGTGGTTGTGAATGAGCAGTTTTTCTCTTATGTCGGTCACTGAGAGTCACTCCTTTAGCTCATGTCAGCTGACATTTTTTTGATAGCTGGCTGCTAGAATAATTGACCTATCTAAACTTAGTAATCATGGTCAAATTAACGGCTGTGGCTCCCCCATTGATTTTGTTAGTCAGTCTCACTCGGATAACATATTACATTTCTAAACAGTTATCCAGTTTAATTTCCTCCATCAGCTCAATATCACCCCGTCTAGACTGCACAAGTTCAACCCTGATATCTCCTCCCTATGTTTTAGATGTGGCTCAGATGAAGGAACATTCCTCCATTCCACTTGGCAGTGTTCAAAACTACACTGTTTCTGGCAGCGGGTTTGAGATACAGTATCCTCAATTCACGGGGTTGCATTCCCTTTAGACCCGGAGGTCTGTCTACTGGGTAACTTCACTAATTCCAATCTTAGCTTTATAGTTTGGCTTTGCCTAACAGAAATATTGCTAGCGATTGCCAAGAAATGTATTGCCTTGAAATGGATATCGGATTCCTCCCTGCCGGTTGCAATGTGTCTATCAGAAGTTAATAGTTGTATCCCACTGGAGAAAATCACTTACTGCTTGAGGAATAAGTTAGACATTTTACAGAATTTGGCAACCTTTTATTGACTATATGGAGAATCGCACATCATATTGATTGCATCTCTATGTAATCCTTGCATAATGTTTCACACTTAATGTATAATATGTCGTTTACGGCAGGTGACCATATGATCTAACGTCTTTTTATTTGGACTTTCTTTTATTGTATATTTGTGTGTATTTAAAAAAATACATTTGTATTTTTTTATGTACACACGTCTGTTGTCTTGTAAGGTTATTGTCATTTGTTATATTGTCTAATATCTTAATTTGTTTTAATTGGAAAATGCAAAAAAAAAAAAAAGATTCTTAACTTTTCTCTCCACCTTATGGCAAAATGTGTACAATTGCAAAAAACGACTCTTAAACAATATATGTTTTTATCTCCGCTGGCAAGAGGGGGGTAGCCAAAATGTTTTGATCGTAATTTTAGGGTGGGGGGGGAGTGTGCACATGTGGGTCCACAGACCCCAGACCACTGTGGGTCCGCAGACCCAGACCACTGTGGGTCCGCAGACCCCAGACCACTGTGGGTCCACAAATGAGCAATAATAATAATTACTGCTGCAGTCAGCTCTGTATTTACTCTGTTAGACGTTTTGCAACATGTAGCTGTTGCAAGAGCTGGTCATAACATACAACATGGTGTCTCTACCCTGATAATGTATAAAGGCAAAATGATGATGCTCAATGCTCAGCCTTTTACTTCTACTACTTCTGCCTGTACATTCTAGCTCTGAGGTCAAATCCGTAGCATCAGCAAGGCTGCGTCCCTATGTAGCCCCCTGGTGGTGTGGATCTGCATGTGTCGGGAAGTGGGATGAAGTCATGACAGGTGACCCTTTTTAAAAGACGCTATGGGCGGAACATAGCCTAGTGGTTAGAGCGTTGGGCCAGTAACCAAACGGTTGCTGATCGAATCCCCAAGCTGACAAGGTAAAATTCTGTTGTTCTGTCCCTGAACAAGGCCGTTAACCTACTCTTCCCCGGTAGGCTGTCATTGTAAATAAGATTTTGTTCTTAATTAACTGACTTGCCTAGTTAAATAAAGGTTAAATAAAAACCCTGGTCCCCGGGCACCGATGACGTGGATGTGGATTAAAACAGCCCCCCCACACCTCTGATTCAGAGGGGTTGGCTTAAATGCGGAAGACACATTTCAGTTGAATTCATTCACTTGTACAACTGACTAGGTATCCCCCTTTCTTTTACAAGTGAAGAAGCCTCGTTCCTAATTCTCTGACCCACACACACTGAAGCTTGGTAAAAATTACCTATAGCCAAAAACATAAGATTTGCCATTAATCCGGTTTAAGCACTAGCAGGATGGTATGTTGCAAGTCGCGTGTTGAATATAAATTGTTCTCTTCACCCCTTCTTGAATCTCCTACAAAACACCCAAGCTTGTAGCGCCTCTTTGAATTTGCCTGTCAATCAGCTCTGTACACGCAAGGCCAACGATCATGAAAGCGACCGTCAGCTTTTGTTCTGGCAAATATCCTGCTATCACCTAATAGAATCCCCGGCAGTCAATAAAATGGATGAATAATGCATGACTGGCAAGCGACGGAGTTGACATTGCATGTAAATCATGCCTCAAGCCTCTCAGAGCGGGTCTCTTCTTGTCTTGGCTCCCTCATTTCAATATGATTTGGTTTATGATATTTACTTATGTATGAATGGTGTTCAGCGGGGGAAATGTGTTTTTCAGTGGGACTGTAATGGGATGACTTTCTACCCTCTGTGGCTTTGGGAAGTCCTACTTCCTGTGCTGGAGTGTGGCGTTACCGGCGGGGGTGTCAATAGGATCTCAGGGCTTCTGTGCCCCTGAACTCTCCCAGCTCACACTGTACCTTTTTATAATATACGGTCGTCTGTATCCTCCATGCTTTCCCCATCGCTGTAGCCGCGTCCTTTTTATAATATACGGTCGTCTGTATCCTCCATGCTTTCCCCATCGCTGTAGCCGCGTCCTTTTTATAATATACGGTCGTCTGTATCCTCCATGCTTTCCCCATCGCTGTAGCCGCGTCCTTTTTATAATATACGGTCGTCTGTATCCTCCATGCTTTCCCCATCGCTGTAGCCGCGTCCTTTTTATAATATACGGTCGTCTGTATCCTCCATGCTTTCCCCATCGCTGTAGCCGCGTCCTTTTTATAATATACGGTCGTCTGTATCCTCCATGCTTTCCCCATCGCTGTAGCCGCGTCCTTGACATTCTCATTGTCTGAGCATAGTTTCTGCTCTATCAGAGTAGAGGAAATGACCTCCTCGCCTTTCCTCAAAGTTAGTGGCACACTGTAGGCAACACAGCCCTGAGTAAGTTCACCTGATGACCTGATCTTGTAGTAATCCCCAATAGAGGTGTGAATAGGCTTGGTGATGGACTGTAGCTGGTCAGACAGACATGATCATTTCCATCTGCTTGTTATGGGCGGCCACTGGGTTGCCTACTGCTTTGTGCTAGTTAGAAGTTGGCCCAGCCTCATTGTACACTGATTACAGCACTATTGCTCACTCCGCCCTCCCCAACCTCTGATTGATTTCTAGTTTGCAAGACCTCCGTTCTCGATCCAATTTTAGGTTAATCGCTGCACTCTCCCTGCCGGCGCTCTTTAAAAATGATTTTTTTAAGAGGCCCTGAAAATTGACACAGCGTAGAAATATATAGATGTTAGGCAGCAGTTTTCCTCTGCGTCTGGGAGAAGGCCCGTCAGACGCCACCTATCAATGTTAATGGGCTGTGATTTTCGCTCGTTCTTTTGTGCAGCGTCAGTATTAACAAGATTAACGGCGAGTCCCCGCCTTTTGCTAGCTCGCCGTTTCTGCACGCCAGATTTATAACCCTCTTATTAAATGGGTTTGGAGCGTGCGTGGAAACGCCGTCGTGGCGTAACGCTCTGCTGCGGTGTTGGTGGGCAGGCACAAATCATGTGTCATCGGAACACAAAACAAAATGGCTCCCTCACCTCGAGAGGTTTGGCTCGGAGAAGAGACTCATAAATGCTCATGTTATTGTACGTCCTATTAATACTGTCAGAATGAAACACATTGGAGGTCATTGATGGTTTAGCAACAATTTTCTGCATTTTACAAACTCTTTGAATTTGAATGAACTTGGTCCCTGATTTAAAGTTTACAGTCACTTATGTCTCTATTACAGTTGGCCAGTACCACATACCTATGCTTGATTCTTACCAGAGTTCCGTGGCTGTATCTGTTATCGGATTGGCTGTTTCTCACTGCTGCTAGAATGATCGATGAAGACTTGGGAGTGACATCACTGCCATGTTAGTTGGGAAAACAGACAGACATGCTGTTCTCTGCTACTGGAGCCGAGGAGAACTCTTTACAGTCTGTCTGTTTAGTCTACACATCCCAGACATGGCTCTCTCCCCCATGGCATCCACTGTCCTTACCCTGCACTCAGTTACCAATGACATATACAGGGCCTTCCTCCATACCCTAACCTTGCCAGAAGAACATTCATAACCTCTGATGTGTGTATATTACGTAGGCTGCGAGCTTTGTGATACGCTACTCCAAAGACCGGTACACCGTCGTCTCAGTGCTCTGGTGAAAAGCAAATCAAAATAAGGTATGCAGGAGTAGCTCCATCTTAGGGCCTTGTGGGTTTCCATTAGGAGACGGAGGAAAACAAACACTTTCATGGATGACTCATTCAAGAGGCCAAGCCAAGGCTGGGTCTTTTCGCATTGATTTTTATTTTACGTCTGTTCTTATACCGCTGTTAGCTCAGAGCCGTCTAAAGCTGGCTTGTCCTGGCAGTTTCCCCACAGATCAACAGATGTTATCTGTTTGCATAAAGAAAGCACCCATCTACTACCCCGATAGGGGCTCTCAAATGAAACGGAATGTTTTCTTCACCCCTCCACCCCCAAAAGCTCTTTCCAAATGCACCACAGTGCTGATTGTGCCCCAGCCAAAGAGGGAGGTTCAGCCTGCTTTCTCCCTGAGTGCTAACACCTGGGTCTGCTGCACAATAGTTTGCATTCACCGTGCAGCGCAGCCAAGCAGGCAGGCGAGCGGGCGGACGGGAGAGAACTATTACTTAAGTCGTTTTTTGGGGTATCTGTACTTTACTTTACTATTATATATTTTTGACAACTTATACTTTTTCTTTAGGAATGTAGTGAAGTAAATGTGCTTTTTACTCTCATATTTTCCCTGACACCCAAAAGTACTTCTTACATTTAGATTACTCAGACAGGATAGCAATATGGTTAAATTCACACCATCAATATAATGTGTTGTCATCCCTACTGCCTCTGGGGAAATGTAAGGTGAGACTCAGGGGATGGATGGGAGGGGGTGCTAGGCATGCTTTCATCTGGGGGGGGGGGGCTTTGCAGGGTGGGAAGGGATGGGAAACATGGTTTTCTGGTGGGGAGGCAGGATGCGGGCGGGGGAATGGGGACTGAGGAGGTTGGGTGGGTTGGGGAACGTGAGTCTTGTTTGTTTTCCTTGCATACAGAACATTACTAAACTGTTGAAGCTGTTTGTCTTTGTTGCATTTCTCTGCTAGTTAGAAATATGTCACGCAAATATTCTAACTGAATGTGTGACTATATCTGAATGAACAGGATTTAGAATGTAACACCTGTACCTTTAAACCCCTTCTGGAAAAATGACAAACTAAAGAAAAAGTTGGTCACAAAAAAATGAAAGCGAGAGGGTGAGTCATTAAAAAAATGTTGAGTGTGAACGACTCACTCCTGCCCATTTAATAATGAATGTTTTGTTATGAGTGTTACGATTCCCCTCTGGTCCTGTTTAGACAGTGTGACCCAGGCCGGCCAACCAATGCCCAGTGCAGCACCGGATATTCCACTTCCGTTTCTAGAGACCGACAGCTCTATCAAAAATGGGAGAGATGAGCTCAGCACGTGTGTGTGACCTCTCCCAGCTTCAGATGCAGAGGCACAGCGCTGGAGTCACAACTCATATTCAAATTGTTGTTCTCATATTGAACCTGGGCTCGCTGGGAGCCTGGACAGAGAACAGATATAGGAACCTGGGCTCGCTGGGAGCCTGGACAGATATAGGAACCTGGGCTCGCTGGGAGCCTGGACAGATATAGGAACCTGGGCTCGCTGGGAGCCTGGACAGAGAACAGGTATAGGAACCTGGGCTCGCTGGGAGCCTGGACAGAGAACAGATATAGGAACCTGGTCTCGCTGGGAGCCTGGACAGAGGACAGATATAGGAACCTGGTCTCGCTGGGAGCCTGGACAGATATAGGAACCTGGGCTCGCTGGGAGCCTGGACAGATATAGGAACCTGGGCTCGCTGGGAGCCTGGACAGATATAGGAACCTGGGCTCGCTGGGAGCCTGGACAGAGAACAGGTATAGGAACCTGGGCTCGCTGGGAGCCTGGACAGAGAACAGATATAGGAACCTGGTCTCGCTGGGAGCCTGGACAGAGGACAGATATAGGAACCTGGTCTCGCTGGGAGCCTGGACAGATATAGGAACCTGGGCTCGCTGGGAGCCTGGACAGATATAGGAACCTGGGCTCGCTGGGAGCCTGGACAGAGAACAGATATAGGAACCTGGTCTCGCTGGGAGCCTGGACAGATATAGGAACCTGGGCTCGCTGGGAGCCTGGACAGATCTAGGAACCTGGGCTCACTGGGAGCCTGGACAGAGGACAGATATAGGAACCTGGGCTTGCTGGGAGCCTGGACAGAGAACAGGTATAGTAACCTGGGCTCGCTGGGAGCCTGGACAGAGAACAGATTTTGGAACCTGGGCTCGCTGGGAGCCTGGACAGAGGACAGATATAGGAACCTGGGCTCGCTGGGAGCCTGGACAGATATAGGAACCTGGGCTCGATGGGAGCCTGGACAGAGAACAGATATAGGAACCTGGGCTATAGTCCTAGGTTCCTCTCCCATGGAGACCCATGGGTTGGTGCCCTATTGGCCCAGTGTCGTCCGGGTTAGGGGAGGGTTTGTCCGGCATGGATGTCCTTGTCCCATTGGGCACTAGTGGCTCCTGTGGCCGGCCGGGCGCAGTGCACGCTGACACGGTCGCCAGGTGTACGGTTTTTCCTCTGACACATTGGCGTGGCTGGCTTCCGGGTTAAGTGGGCATTGTGTCAAGAAGCAGTATGGCTCTCGACCTTCGCCTCTCCCGAGTCCGTATGGGAGTTGCAGCGTTGAGACAAGACTGTAACTACCAATTGGATTCCATGAAATTGGGGGGTAAAAAAAATGAATATTCCGCTACAGTGTGGGAGAAAGTCTCTTGCCTTCGGGGAGGGGCTTACTTTGTTGTTGGCCTACGCTCCTCTCCTCTGTCTACTCAAATCCTCACCACCTGACGACCCAGCTGTACATCCATGTTATGTAGCCACCTGACGACCCAGCTGTACAACCATGTTATGTAGCCACCTGATGGACCCAGCTGTACATCCATGTTATGTAGCCACCTGATGGACCCAGCTGTACATCCATGTTATGTAGCTACCTGACGATCCAGCTGTACATCCATGTTATGTAGCCACCTGACGACCCAGCTGTACATCCATGTTATGTAGCCGCCTGACGACCCAGCTGTACATCCATGTTATGTAGCCACCTGACGACCCAGCTATCCATCCTTGTAGCCAGACATGCTTCATCAGTACATCAACACTTCCAAGCACGCCAGTGACGCGGCTCTCTCTGCCAGGTGAAAATGACAATAGCACCATATCTCTAGCTTTCATTAGCTAACACAAAGCGCAAGGCCAATTAGCGCCATATCAACCGGTACCTGCGACATCTCACCTAGCACTCAATACCGTTCTCCGATAGTGTCTGGCATCCTCGTGGCGGCAGCGAACGGATGCTAAGTGACAGTGTAAATTTGGAGCTAATTAAAAAGCCCTTTGTAGGTGAGGACTGTGTAATGCGTTTTTTATTATGCCCAGGCTCCTGCCTCTTCCACTGAAGAGTTCCTGTTACCACGGGGATATGGCATATCTCACGGTCACAACAGCTCCGGCTCGGATTTGAATACAGCATAGGGAGGAATTACCACGACCATGGAGCTGGGCCATATTGCTTCCCATGTTACTGATTCAACCCTTTCAACTGACTCACAATCTTTCCTCATTGACTGAAAGGTGAGAGTGGTGACGTCTTAAACTGAAGTCATTTTAAGATCTCATTGTTGTAAAGCGTGGAGAGACTAACTATGTGACTTTCCTACGTAGCCTTCTGGATGTACTGAAAAGGTATTGACGTCTTCAATACCTGCACCTCACTGTGTCACAATGCCACTGTCAATGAGAGTAGACGCCCTGGTGGAGCGAAGGCCTTCAATGGAGCCCAGCGACTCTTCTAAAAGGACTACAGGAATCCTATTGATCTGTTCAATTCCACACTGTGTCTTTTGAATGGCCCCAACTCCTACACCTACTAAAAGAACATGAACAACATTTTGGAGGCCCTGAGAAGAAGGGAGAGAAGCCAGCTTAGAGCAAGGTGTTTGTGGCCTGTTTCATAGAGCAGTCTCAGGACCTGGGGAGAAGGGAGAGAAGCCAGTAGAGCAAGGTGTTTGTGGCCTGTTTCATAAAGCAGTCTCAGGACCTGGGGAGAAGGGAGAGAAGCCAGTAGAGCAAGGTGTTTGTGGCCTGTTCCATAAAGCAGTCTCAGGACCTGGGGAGAAGGGAGAGAAGCCAGTAGAGCAAGGTGTTTGTGGCCTGTTTCATAAAGCAGTCTCAGGACCTGGGGAGAAGGGAGAGAAGCCAGTAGAGCAAGGTGTTTGTGGCCTGTTTCATAAAGCAGTCTCAGGACCTGGGGAGAAGGGAGAGAAGCCAGTAGAGCAAGGTGTTTGTGGCCTGTTTCATAAAGCAGTCTCAGGACCTGGGGAGAAGAAATACTCCATTATGAGTTACTGTTATGATGTTCTGTCTGTTTTTCCATGACGAGGTCGGAGGTCCTGACTGCAGCTACTGTTCCCCTCTTATACAATCTGTGGTTGGGTCTGGACTGCTGTGTGGACTCCCGTCCTATAGGCTGCAGTCGACTGCACCACCAGCCAACCAACCAGCCATTCACCTCTGGGAACGTCTCAGCGAATAGCACTCACACTCTGAACAAGAGGCTGTTGTCACACTGGGACCAAAATAATATTCACTCACTGCAGTGTGTGTTGTTATTTCACAAGTGTTCATTCAAAACCTTCTGCTGGGGCAGTTCCACTAATCTTATCAACATATATGAATGGGTTCAATCATGCCTTTGGCCACACCAACAGTCTATCCAATGTCAATCCAGGCGATGTGAAGATCATTGGAATTGTGCTCTGAACAAGCCACATCTTTCCCTCAGTCAGCAGTGTGATGTCATCCAGACAGCAGGTAGAGGCCCAGTCCAACAAACAGCTCTGTTACACAGCAGATGGCCCTGGGTGCTGTAAGCAGCCAATCAGATGGCACAGGGTGCTGTAAGCAGCCAATCAGGTGGCACAGGGTGCTGTAGGCAGCCATTCCAGGCAGGGAAAAGTGGTGGGGAGGGAGAGGGAGTGAAAAAGAGAGCAGGAAGGGTGCACGCTGCGGTGGAAATCCCACCTAGTCAGGAGTTTAAATCAAATCGATGGCCGGCAGACAGTGGGTTCTGCAGTGTGCATTTCTGCGATCTCTGCCTCCCCTCTGTTTCCTGGTACCGCCAAGGGCTATTTTCTCTATCACTCTCTCCCTACTGTACTGCTCTCTCCCTACTGTACCACACACACACACACACTCTCACCAGTGCTCTCCTTCATAACCTATTGATTTCTTCCTCTACATCACAAGTTAAATCAACACTGTTGTCGGAGGCCTGCTACCCTCCTGGAATATTGAGCAGTTCAAAGGACAAGCTCTTTAAGATGGAGGTCACTGGGTTTGTTGGAAGATGAGATGCTGCTTTAGGTTGAGGAAAAGGGGTGATTTTGGATCCACATGTAACCAAATCTCCCAGGCCTGAGGGAATTCATTGATACTTCCACCTAGTATTGGGATCTTCATACCATTCAGTTGTCAGAGAGCCAATGAGAACCTCATCTCTGTTACCATCTTAGTGTGAATGTCTTGGTGCTGGGAACATCAACAGTATTATAGTGGGAGGGTCACCGTTCATGCTCTTGAATTACAATCACACATTTTAGCTGAACACAAGAACTCAAGTAATCATGCATCTACAGTGCCTTCAGAACGTATTCACACACAATTCTCCATAATGTGAATGTGGAATTTTGTTTGTTTATATTTTTTTCCAAAGCTGAAACGTCTCGAGTCAACAAGTATTCAACCACTTTATGGCACAAACCTAAAAACGTTCAGGAATAAAACTGTGCTGAACAAATCAGAACATATTGCATGGACTCATTCAGTGTTGAATAATAGTGGTTAACATGATTTTTGACTGGCTCTCCCTTCTCTGTACCCCACACATACAACTATCTGTTAGGTCCCTCAATTGAGTAGTGAACTTCAAGCAAATATTCAATCACAAAGTCTAGGGATGTTTTTCAACGCCTCGCAAAGAAGGGCACCAATTGGTAGATGTGTTTTTAGGTTATCGTCCTGCTGTAAGGTGAATTTGTATGCTTTTATTTTTTTTTTACACTAGGTCAAATTTACACAAGTTGCTTACCAAGACAACATTGAATGTTCATGAGTGGTTTAGTTACAGTTTTTACTTCAATCGGATTTCAAATCTATGGCAAGACATGAAAATGGCTGCCTAGCAAAGATCAACAATCTACTTGACAGAGCTTGACATCTTTTTGAAATGAACAATGGGCAAAGGTTGCGCAATCCAGGTGTGGAAAGCTCTTAGAGACTTACCCCAAAAGACTCACAGCTTTAACCGCTGCCCAAGGTGATTCTACAAAGTATTGATTCCGGGGTGTGAATATTTATGTAAACTAGATATTTCTGTATTTCATTTTCAATAAATGTGCAAAAATGTCTAAACATGTTTTCACTTAGTCATTATGGGGTGTTGTGATGTCATTATGGGGTGTTGTGATGTCATGATGGGGTGTTGTAATGTCATGATGGGGTGTTGTGATGTCATGATGGGTTGTTGTGATGTCATGATGGGGTGTTGTGATGTCATGATGGGGTATTGGGTGTAGATGAGTATTTAATCCATGTTGAATTCAGGCTGTAAAACAATCCGATGTGGAATAAATCAAGGGGTGTGTCTGCTTTGTGTAGGCTCTGTATTATGGTGGCATGAAAAGGACTCTCATACAGAGCTGTAATATATTGTGGCAACTTGTGAATCACACGTGAAACGAGGACGCCAGCTCGTGAACCATAATCATGCTGCTCAGCCGTTCCTCACTCAGCTGTTCCTCACGAACACTCTGAGGAAGTGTCCAATCTCTGCCGATTTACCTCCTGAAATCTACAAGTGAATTCTAATTTTCCCACCTCTGTTGTTTTGTCTGGCAGTGAGGGGAAGTTGGAGTTGGTGGGAGGAGGCAGTCTGTTGATCTACAACCTGACTGAGGAGGATGCAGGCGTCTACAGCTGTATGGCAGACATCACTAACAACACTATCGAGGCCAAGGCAGAGCTCACTGTACAAGGTACTGCACTGATAAAGTCAAAAACATCACTTTTCATGGAGAACTAGCCTGGAAAAAGACTTATCTGATAGTGTGTTTCACACACTTAAACGATCCGTCACATACCGTTATCAGTTAGCAAATGGTTTAGATCCAAATAAGTCTGGAGTGTCAAATGTTAATAGCCGCCTACGATCTCTCTATAATTTAGCACCCGAACACCCAGAGTTAAACTTTCCCCAGGACACATACTATTGTAGCTCTTGATATGGTATCATCAATATACTGTAGATAGACACCAAACCATTACATGCATTATGTGTGCATTCCATGTAGCATTGTATCAAAACCACCCATCAGAATAGCCTGTTGCAGTACAATGTAGATAGTAAGTAGCCTACAGAGGTAGTTGGCCCGTGGACTGTGAGTCAGAGTGAAATCAACCCCCCTGTTTATTTTCTTCTCCTGTTCTCTCTCTGTGTTGATGTGACTAGGAAGTGTTCATCTCATATTTATCGTTCCCAAAGTGTTACAGAAATATAATGGGTACACACTAATTTCTTATCTTCCTCCACAACATCTTGTGTGGCTCAGTTGGTAGAGCATGTCCCTTGCCAGGGTTGTGGGTTCGATTCCCACGGGGGACCAGTAGGTAACTCACTACTGGAAGGCACTCTGGATGAGAGCTCCTGCTAAAATGGTTCAATTGTGTTGACATGTTGTGCAGAAGCAGCGGTAAAGTGTGACATTAATTGGTTCTCCTGACAATTGGACAAAATAAACGCTCAATTGGCTGTCTCAGGAAAAGGGCTTTTATTTTATTTTGAAGGACATGGATACAAATGTACAGGGCACAATTGATGGACATTTCTATAATAAAAGTCTCTCTTTCAAAAGACCTAAAGCCTTTTCACCCAAATGAATGTGATGTAGGCTTTGTGGCAAGTTTCTGTACATATTTGTTTCCGAGAAATAAACCAAATGATGTGATGTGACCCAATGGAAGACTTTGTCATGATTAGTGTGGTGGTTTTCACTGCAGAATGATTGAGGGGCCCTACAGGCAGCTGTTGCTTGTCTGTTGAATTGAATTGAACAGTTTGAGGACTGCGGTTGGCTGCTTTGCTTAAGGGGATTGTGCGGACAGACACACACACACACACTCTGAATCAAAACAAGACAGGATGTATTCTCCACTCTCCACACCAACCCATAGTTTGGTTTGATTTCCAAGTTGTGAACCTAGAACTTTGAAAAAAGTTTTCAGGTGTTGTTGCTTTGCTGTTTACTCCAAATCTGTTCTGAATCAGTGGAGTTGCTTGTCACTCATTTTTAAAGATGGCTAGAACTCCTGAAACAACAGTCCCATGGCTTTAGTTTGACATGGCAGATACTGTACAGTCTAGTCTGTCTCACCTAGTCTCACTAGGCCTCACTTCACTTCATTCCCACGGACCAATGGGGACAGGCACACGGTCACACGCGCACAGGTCACACACACACACACACACACACACACACACACACACACACACACACATATATACACACACACAAGCGAGTGTGTGTAATGGCTCCAGGGGCCCTCTCTGCCAGGGTAGAGGGACCAGGCTGTGTGGCTGCGCTGCAATGTCTCCTCCTTTATTGGAGCTGGCAAGACAGTAAATGAGGCCAGAGGACACAGCAGGTTTTAATTACAGGGCCTGTGCCATTGTTGCACTGCGGAGGCCTGGGTTGAGGGTTCTTGTTTTTAAATGGTCCTTTCTCCAGGACTGAAATGTGTATGTGTGTGTGTGTCTGTGAGTTCCTTAATGCATTTCTATATGTTAGGTAACATGTGTGTGAGAGATTCTGGGTGGTGGAAATGTGTGCCTGCTGTTTTCTTTCCATGTGCTCTTCATAGGCAGGACACGCCTGGGTAAAGTGAAAGTTGAATAGCCTGCCGGTACAGAGGGAATATTTATTTCTATATTTATATTTCAGCTAGGAGCTCAGTGGGGTGTGAAATGTTTCCTCTCATGTAGAATTGAGATGGGAAACTAGAAGATGAGACTTGATGTTTTGTCCAGAATAGTGGCTGTAAATGGCCCTCTAGAGCTGAGGCAGTGGGAGTCTGATAAGAATCTCTGGGTGTTTGAACTGTGACATATTGCCTTCCTGATCTCTCCCAGTCGGTCTCCCCAACGTCATCAACCTGCCATTTTCAGGAAGTAAAAGAAACGTTCCATGAGATATTTTGGGCACGGACACGTAATGGGGAAGGAAGCATCCCTTTTCACTGCTTTATGGGATTTGGGGATTTGCCTATCTTTTGGGGATCGTGAACGAGAGTGTGGATGGAGGGGACCATGAGTGTCTGCCCGTGTAGATGCTCATACTGTGCCTGTGTGTGTGTTGTCATGTGAGATGGTCTGTTAGACAGAAAGCCTCTCTCCATGTTCCAGTCTGTTTGTTCTGTGTGTGACAGCGAGGCCCCACTAGGGCTCTGGCGTGAACTCAGCACTCGCCAGTGTGTGACGAGTGTTATTCACTCGCCGGTGTGTGTGACGCGTGTTATTCAGTTTGGCCATTTTGAATCGTGATTGGACGGTTGTCTCTGCTAACCAATGGCGAGCTTCTAAAAGCTAGAATAGCTCTTATCTTGGTGACTAAGAAGGTAGAGCCACAGAGGCTTCCCCATTTCAAGTAGATTGAATGTCAAGAAAATAATTGGACCACATTTGTCAGGAATTCTTCAAGTTGCACCTTTATGCAACGGAAAACGCTACATGGCTCCAAGACATCTCCTCCACTGTACCTCTGGCTCAGTTAGACAGTTTAAACATTACAGTTCTATTTCAATGCACTCTACTAAGTGGTCCCCTAGCGGATACATTTAATTGCTTGTTGCCATGTTAAAGATGTATATTAAAGTTGAACATGGA
Source organism: Oncorhynchus kisutch (assembly GCF_002021735.2). Taxonomy (NCBI): domain Eukaryota; kingdom Metazoa; phylum Chordata; class Actinopteri; order Salmoniformes; family Salmonidae; genus Oncorhynchus; species Oncorhynchus kisutch. Next base: position 6,940,321 of record NW_022261980.1, on the reverse strand, counting down.
CCATAATTGATTTAGCCATGGGAAGCCTGCATAGTTTGTTTCTTCCCTGTTTGCTCTCTTCACAGCAACCAAAGCTAATTCCCCTATTAACCCTGGTGGTTTAGCACAATTCATCACTTAGTTAATACAGTCACTTCTAGACATAAGTTTTTGTTAAGGGGATAGTTTCAGGATGTTGTTAACGAGTCAATGTATCCACAGAGTCAGATGAACTTGCGGATACCATTTTTATGTTTCTGCGTGCAGTTGGGAGTTTGCTAGTGTTGGTGCAATTACTTTCCTGTAGACATCCAGTTCATGTGCTAACACTAGTTAGCATTGGCTCGAGAAACTACAGTTGAAGTCGGAAGTTTACATACACTTTGGTTGGAGTCATTAAAACTCGTTTTTACAACCACTCCACAAATTTCTTGTTAACAAACTATAGTTTTGGCATGTCGGTTAGGACATCTACTTTGTGCATGACACAAGTAATTTTTCCAACAATTGTTTACAGACAGATTATTTCACTTATAATGCACTGTATCACAATTCCAGTGGGTCAGAAGTTTACATACACTAAGTTGACTGTGCCTTTAAACAGCTTGGAAACTTCCAGAAAATGATGTCATGGCTTTAGACGCTTCTGATAGGCTAATTGACGTCATTTGAGTCAATTGGAGGTGTACCTGTGGATGTAATGCCTAACTTTAAACTCAGTGCCTCTGCTTGACATCATGGGAAAATCAAAAGAAATCAGCCAAGACATCAGAGAAAAAATTGTAGACCTCCACAAGTCTGGTTCATCCTTGGGAGCAATTTCCAACCGCCTGAAGGTACCACATTCGTCTGTACAAACAATAGTACGCAAGTATGGACACCATGGTTCCACTCAGCCATCATACCGCTCAGGAAGGAGACATGTTCTGTCTCCTAGACATGAATGTACTTTGGTGCGAAAAGTACAAATCATTCCCAGAACAATAGCAAAGGACCTTGTGAAGATGCTGGAGGAAACGGGTACAATAATATCTACACTGCTCAAAAAAATAAAGGGAACACTTAAACAACACAATGTAACTCTAAGTCAATCACACTTCTGTGAAATCAAACTGCTCCACTTAGGAAGCAACACTGATTGACAATACATTTCACATGCTGTTGTGCAAATGGGATAGACAACAGGTGGTAATTATAGGCAATTAGCAAGACACCCCCAATAAAGGAGTGGTTCTGCAGGTGGTGACCACAGACCATTTTCTCAGTTCCTATGCTTCCTGGCTGATGTTTTGGTCACTTGAATGCTGGCGGTGCTTTTCACTCTAGATGGTAGCATGAGACGGATGTCTACAACCCACACAAGTGGCTCAGGTAGTGCAGCTCATCCAGGATTGTCACATCAATGCGAGCTGTGGCAAGAAGGTTTGCTGTGTCTGTCAGCATAGTGTCCAGAGCATGGAGGCGCCTACAGGAGACAGGCCAATACATCAGGAGATGTGGAGGAGGGCAACAACCCAGCAGCAGGACCGGGTGGTACATCCGCCTTTGTGCAAGGAGTAGCAGGAGGAGCACTGCCAGAGTCCCTGCAAAATGACCTCCAGCAGGCCACAAATGTGCATGTGTCTGCTCAAACGGTCAGAAACAGACTCCATGAGGGTGGTATGAGGGCCAGACGTCCACAGGTGGGGGTTGTGCTTACAGCCCAACACCGTGCAGTACGTTTGGCATTTGCCAGAGAACACCAAGATTGGCAAATTCGCCACTGGCGCCCTGTGACGTGAAGAACGTTCTTCTGCTGCCTGCAACGTCCTCCAGCATGACCGGTTTGGCGGTGGGTCAGTCATGGTGTGGGGTGGCATTTCTTTGGGGGGCCGCACGACCCTCCATGTGCTCGCTAGAGGTAGCCTGACTGCCATTAGGTACCGAGATGAGATCCTCAGACCCCTTGTGAGACCATATGCTGGTGCGGTTGGCCCTGGGTTCCTCCTAATGCAAGACCATGCTAGACCTCATGTGGCTGGAGTGTGTCAGCAGTTCCTGCAAAAGGAAGGCATTGATGCTATGGACTGGCCCGTCCGTTCCCCAGACCTGAATCCAATTGAGCACATCTGGGACATCATGTCTCGCTCCATCCACCAATGCCACGTTGCACCACAGACTGTCCAGGAGTTGACGGATACTTTAGTCCAGGTCTGGGAGGAGATCCCTCAGGAGACCATCCGCCACCTCATCAGGAGCATGCCCAGGCGTTGTAGGGAGGTCATACAGGCACGTGGAAGCCACACCACTACTGAGCCTCATTTAGACTTGTTTGAAGGACATTACATCAAAGTTGGATCAGCCTGTAGTGTGGTTTTCCACTTTAATTTTGAGTGTCACTCCAAATCCAGACCTCCATGGGTTGATACATTTTATTTCCATTGATAATTTTTGTGATTTTGTTGTCAGCACATTCAACTATGTAAAGAAAAAAGTATTTAATAAGAATGTTCATTCATTCAGATCTAGGATGTGTTATTTTAGTGTTCCCTTTATTTTTTGAGCAGTGTATATCCACAGTAAAACGAGCCTATATCGATATAACCTGAAAGGCCGCTAAGCAAGGAAG
>NW_022261980.1:6899130-6937634 GCF_002021735.2 Oncorhynchus kisutch | reverse complement strand
AAAATGTATATTTGTCAAAGTCTGCTGCCTCAGTTTGTATGATGGCATTTGCATATATTCCAGAATGTCATGAAGAGTGACCAGATGAATAGCAATTAATTGCAAAGTCAGTTATCAGGTCATCAAGAACTTCAAGGAGAGTGGTTCATTGTTGTGAAGAAGGCTTCAGGGCGCCAAAGAAAAGTCCAGCAAGCACCAGGACCGTCTCCTAAAGTTGATTCAGCTGCAGGATTGGGGCACCACCAGTACAGAGGCTTGCTCAGGAATGGCAGCAGGCCGGTGCGAGTGCATCTGCACGCACAGTGAGGCGAAGACTTTTGGAGAATGGCCTGGTGTCAAGAAGGGCAGCAAAGAAGCCACTTCCCTTCAGAAAAACATCAGGGACAGACTGGGGTAAAGTTATTTTCTCTGATGAATCCCCTTTCCAATTGTTTTGCGGCATCCGGAAAAAAGCTTGTCCGGAGAAGACAAGGTGAGCGCTACCATCAGTCCTGTGTCATGCCAACAGTAAAGCATCCTGAGACCATTTTTGTGTGGGGTTGCTTCTCAGCAAAGGGAGTGGGCTCACTCACAGCCTCACAGTTTGCCTAAGAACACAGCCATGAATAAAGAATGGTACCAACACATCCTCAGAGAGCAACTTCTCCCAATCATCCAGCAACAGTTTGGTGACAAACAATGCCCTTTACAGCATGATGGAGCACCTTGCCATAAGGCAAAAGTGATAACTAAGTGGTTCGGGGGAACAAAACATCAATATTTTGGGTCAATGGCCAGGAAACTCCCCAGACCTTAATCCCATTGAGAACTTGTGGTCAATCCTAAAGAGGCGGGTGGACAAACAAAAACCCACAAATTCGGACAAACTCCAAGCATTGATTATGCAAGAACGGGCTGCCATCAGTCAGGATGTAGCCCAGAAGTTCATTGACAGCATGCCAGGGCGGATTGCAGAGGTCTTGAAAAAGAAGGGTCAACACCTCAAATTTGGACTCTTGCATCAACTTCATGTAATTGTCAATAAAAGCCTTTGACACTTATGAAATGCTTGTAATTATACTTCAGTATTCCATAGTAACATTAACAAAATATCTAGACACTGGAGCAGCAGACTTTGTGGAAATTAATATTGTCATTCTCAAAACTTTTTGGCCATGAATGTAGGCTATCACACATTGTATCTGCGAGCTGTGTCTATAGTGCACATGCACGACCAGAGTTGGCACATTCACTATATAACGCAACATTATTTTGTGACAAAACCATCAGTTGTTGGAAATGAGATAGAAACACTTCACTGTTTTTCTTCTTCTGTACATGGGAGTTTAATCACAAAAGTTATTTATGGGCACTACGTCATCACGCACAGCCTTTTATCCGCAACAAGTCAATTTGATGGAAACAGTTATCTGGTGGGAAAATGCGCATATTGTTTTGATGCAGATTTTGTATTTTTTTTGCATAAAAATCTGTTGTCATTGGATGGAAAACTAGCTACTTATTTTAAAAAATCCCCTTCTATTTGGGTACTGCCCTAATCTTTGTCCCTGGTAGTAAAACCACAGTGCCTAACTGTTCAAATTAAGTCAGGCGCGCCATTGTGACAGCTTCCTCCCTGTAGACATGCCACTTCCTGAAGCCTTCCCTGTCGCTGCCTCAATAATTCATCCACTCCAACACCCCGTTAGCTACCCTGTTCTCTGGATTCAACCTTTGTTCCTCTCTTTTCAGATAAAGAGATCGTCAGATAAGCCTCTTCTCTTCCTGTCAGCCTCTCTCTCTCTCTCCTCTAGGGAGCGAGGGACGGCAGCAGCAACAGCATCATTACTCGTTGTGCTGGCTGACATTTCATCCATTATCATATTAAAGGCTCTTTAACGCCTGGCTGGTTGGGCTGGCAGGGCTGGATGACTCAGGAGGCTGTGCTGCGGTGCGCTGCACTGTGGCCTGCTGGGAGACTGGGAATGGGGAGGGTGGTGCTGCCAGCTATCTGATAGAGTGGGAATAGAGCAGAGGCTTTGGAACTTCAGGGGAACAGGAGTTTCAAGGCAGTCTACTGGGCTGTGACCGAGCTGGGACACTTCAATGGGCTATATGGTGCTGATGCTAAACCGGGAAAAGCAACGGTTCATTTCACTGTTCTGTTTTGCTTGTTTGCAGTCTTGTTGTTATATCATCACAAGACTAATCTCTCTCATAGAATATGATGGATCACTATTTCAACATATAGGGCCATCTAACTCCCCCACCCATCACACTGGGTCTTACCTGTTCCAGGTCCAGACCCTTCTCCATATAGTAGACCTTGTAGGTGAGGACGTCTCCGTTACCAGTGAGGGGCGTGTCCCAGCTGAGGGTGACGGAGGTGGGTGTGGTCGACACAGCCTGCAGGTTGGGGGCGGGGCCAGGAACTTGCACTGGAAACACCAAAGGATACAGCGGACACTTAGTATGAATCCCAAAATAAAAAGACACAGGAAGGCATTTCCCCCCCAAATCTCAATATTTGTATTTTTTTTCATATGTAAGCCACATCATATAACCACACTTGCACAAAACCACACTCTCATTCAATCACTTGGAGACAATTCTGTCCCAATTTGAAAAGACTGCCATTTTGGAATGTCCCCTTGTTTTTTTCTAAACCGCAAAGCCTGACACACATGCTGTGGTCATTTCCCCACATCATCCCACCAATCCCTCTAGCATGGTATTGCAGTAGGTGAGAGGGGGGGAGCGGGGACAGACAAGGTCATGCTTGGTTTACAGAGGAATTTATTTGAAGTATTAAGTTAATTGGAATTGGTTAGCCGAGAGAGAGCGGCTGGGACTAAACCAAGTTGTTGAGGAGGGAGAGGGGTGTTTCCATTGTTGTTTGCTCTGCAGGGACGTGGTCATTACATTCAATTAACAGCTCTGGTGCCGACCGGCGTAGCTGTTTAACACAAGACTGTGGTAGCAGGTGCTGAGAGCCACACATCTACTAGAGGATGTAGTCTCTAGACGGATAACGATAGGGTCTGAGAAACTGAGCTGTGTGGCAAATGTAATGCATCATTAACCATACCTGGTCCTCAAGAGAGAACTTCGGTGGTGTTTAGGATGACGTGTGTATGCATGTACACTACTGTTCAAAAGTGTGGTGGTCACTGAGAAATATCCTTGTTTTTGAAAGAAAATCAAATTTTTTGTCCATTAAAATAACATAAAATTGATCAGAAAAACAGTGTAGACATTGCTAATGTTGTGAGTTTCAGAAGAAAGGTCTTTCTAGCCATTTTGAGGCTGTAATCGGACCCACAAATGCTGATGCTCCAGATACTCAACTAGTCCAAAGAAGGCCAATTTTATTGTTCTTTAATCAGAACAAGTTTTCAGCTGTGCTTACATAATTGCAAAAGAGTTTTCTAATGCTCAATGAGCCTTTTAAAATGATAAACTTGGATTAGCTAACACAACGTGGCATTGGAACACAGGAGTGATGGTTGCTGATAACGGGCCTCTGTACGCCAATGTAGATATTCCATAAAAAATCTGCCGTTTCCAGCTACAATAATCGTTTACAACATGAACAATGTCTACACTGTATTTATGATCAACTTGATGTCATTTTAATGGACATTTCAAAAATAAAGTTATTTGAAAAACAAGGACATTTCTAAGTGACCCCAAACTTTTGAATGGTAGTGTATATACAGTATGAGTCAAACATTTGGACACACCTACTCATTCAAGGGTTTTTCTTAATTTAAAACTATTTTCTACATTGTAGAATAATAGTGAAGACCTAAAACTATTAAATAACACATTCATGTAGTAACCAAAAAAGTGTTCAACAAATCAAAATACACTGTATATACACAAGGAACCTATAGCAGTGTTTTAACAGACAGACCATGTTGATTCTACATGTAATACAAACTACGCCTGGAAAATACTTGAGACCCAGTTTCACTGACAAATACCCCAATTCTTCTCTAAGGGAAAGGAACATGTACCGTTGCTGTGCGTTAGCTGCAGATATGCCTGGCAGTACACGGAGGCTCTCATTTGTCAGTATATATAGTAGGTGTCTGTAAGATATATACAGTGAGGGATGCAGTGTGGTCGGTCCAGGTCGGGTACTTGGAATCAGGTCAACAGTTTAACCTTCATTTATAACCTAGAAGAGATGCTGTCAGACAGACAGACAAATTTGTCCCTGGCACTGGCTGCCCCCTTTGCTATCCCCACGGGTAGTTAGGCTCCCGCCGGCACACATTATGGAGTGCCAGGTGCAAAGGACACAGGTAGAGAGGCAGAGACTGACCCAGAAACTGGGCAACAGCCGAGCCGTGATGGTGGGAGAGAGGAGGAGAGATGAATAGGCTGAGCCGTGAGGGAGAGAGAAGTAGAGATGGATAGGCTGAGCCGTGAGGGAGAGAGAAGTAGAGATGGATAAGGCTGAGCCGTGAGGGAGAGAGAAGGAGAGATGGATAAGGCTGAGCCGTGAGGGAGAGAGAAGGAGAGATGGATAAGGCTGAGCCGTGAGGGAGAGAGAAGGAGAGATGGATAAGGCTGAGCCGTGAGGGAGAGAGAAGTAGAGATGGATAGGCTGAGCCGTGAGGGAGAGAGAAGTAGAGATGGATAAGGCTGAGCCGTGAGGGAGAGAGAAGGAGAGATGGATAAGGCTGAGCCGTGAGGGAGAGAGAAGGAGAGATGGATAAGGCTGAGCCGTGAGGGAGAGAGAAGGAGAGATGGATAAGGCTGAGCCGTGAGGGAGAGAGGAGGAGAGATGGATAGGCTGAGCCGTGATGAGGGAGAGAGAAGGAGAGATGGATAGGCTGAGCCGTGATGGGGGAGTGAGAAGGAGAGATGGATAGGCTGAGCCGTGAGGGAGAGAGAAGGAGAGATGGATAGGCTGAGCCGTGATGAGGGAGAGAGAGGGAGAGATGGATAGGCTGAACCGTGAGGGAGAGAGAAGGAGAGATGGATAGGCTGAGCCGTGAGGGAGAGAGAAGGAGAGATAAATAGGCTGAGCCGTGAGGGAGAGAGAAGGAGAGATGGATAGGCTGAGCCGTGAGGGAGAGAGGAGGAGAAATGAATAGGCTGAGCCGTGATGAGGGAGAGAGGAGGAGAAATGAATAGAAGGGTGTTCACCTCCACTGTGCCATGGAGGGGGAAGCCTTTAGCATGTCTACTGTAGAGCTGTGAGGGGAAAACGCTCCAGTCACAACATCCTAAAAAGGCCTGGTATACACTGTGAATGGATACAGTGTCAAAGTTTTGTATACACTGTGAATGGATACAGTGTCAATGTTTGACGGAGGAGGTATTACGGATTGGAGAACTGGAAGGAAGGAGGATGGATTTTAATTCAGCCTGCCTACCATACCCCACTATACACACACACCCTTCTCCCTCAGCCAAAGTATGGGAGGCCATGTTTAAACACACACCTCTCTCACAAACACACACACACCCTTCTTCCTCAGCCACAGTATGGGCGGTCATGTTTAAACACACATCTCACACACCTCTCTCACACACACAGGTAAGTAACTGGAAGGAAATGAACAACCACTACAGAGGATGTTTCTACGGCCTAGATAGGAGAGGACTGTAGTCCTCTGAGCGACAGTGGGGTGGTCTGGGTTCATGTTTATCCCTGTGTAAGTGTTTATGTTTGTTTGTAGAGTATACAGTATGTTTGTCTGTGTGTGTGTGTGTTTTACCTTCACCCTGGGTGGCCACCTTGAGGACAGCAGAGCTCTCTCCCAGGCCGTTCTTGTTGTGTGCCACCACCCGGAACTTGTACTTGGAGTCGGGCATCAGGTTCTGAATGGTGACCTGCATCTCACCTGGCCGACTGGTGTTCAGGATACGCTCCCTGAGACACACACACACACAACAGCCCGGGTTAGTGTACCCACTATCAACAGCCCGGGTTAGTGTACCCACTATCAACAGCCCGGGTTAGTGTACCCACTATCAACAGCCCGGGTTAGTGTACCCACTATCAACAGCCCGGGTTAGTGTACCCACTATCAACAGCCCGGTTAGTGTACACACTATCAACAGCCCGGTTAGTGTACACACTATCAACAGCCCGGTTAGTGTACACACTATCAACAGCCCGGTTAGTGTACACACTATCAACAGCCCGGTTAGTGTACACACTATCAACAGCCCGGTTAGTGTACACACTATCAACAGCCCGGTTAGTGTACACACTATCAACAGCCCGGTTAGTGTACACACTATCAACAGCCCAGTTAGTGTACACACTATCAACAGCCCAGTTAGTGTACACACTATCAACAGCCCAGTTAGTGTACACACTATCAACAGCCCAGTTAGTGCACACACTATCAACAGCCCAGTTAGTGCACACACTATCAACAGCCCAGTTAGTGCACACACTATCAACAGCCCAGTTAGTGTACACACTATCAACAGCCCAGTTAGTGCACACACTATCAACAGCCCAGTTAGTGCACACACTATCAAAAGAAGGCAAGCCATACTACATCACTTGATTTCTACTGAGTGGACAGTATTGTATTTACAGACTACACACCATTACATAGCAAGAGTCTACCTGTACACTGGGTAGTGTGTATGCTATAGGGGCCCTCAGCAGGGTGTATGCTATAGGGGCCCTCAGCAGGGTGCATGCTATAGGGGCCCTCAGCAGGGTGCATGCTATAGGGGCCCTCAACAGGGTGCATGCTATAGGGGCCCTCAGCAGTGTACATGCTATAGGGGCCCTCAGCAGTGTACATGCTATAGGGGCCCTCAGCAGTGTACATGCTATAGGGGCCCTCAGCAGTGTACATGCTATAGGGGCCCTCAGCAGTGTACATGCTATAGGGGCCCTCAGCAGTGTACATGCTATAGGGGCCCTCAGCAGTGTACATGCTATAGGGGCCCTCAGCAGGGTACATGCTATAGGGGCCCTCAGCAGGGTACATGCTATAGGGGCCCTCAGCAGGGTGTATGCTATAGGGGCCCTCAGCAGGGTGTATGCTATAGGGGCCCTCAGCAGGGTGTATGCTATAGGGGCCCTCAGCAGGGTGTATGCTATAGGGGCCCTCAGCAGGGTGTATGTTATAGGGGCCCTCAGCAGGGTGTATGCTATAGGGGCCCTCAGCAGGGTGTATGATGTACTGTACTGAATAGAGGGCCTACCTGCTATAATACACTGAGTAGTGTGTAATACTGTACTGCCTAGGGTCCCTACCTGTTGGTACCCTCCTGATTGAAGTAGACAGAGTAGGTGAGGTCTTCTCCGTTGGGCTCAGCAGGAGGGCGCCAGGTGAGCTTGATGAAGCGTGTGGAGACCAGCGAGGCCACGACGTCACGGGGGGCGGAAGGGGTGGGGCCAGTGGGGTTAGCCACACCTCTGGAGCCTGGCGTTACATGGTCAGTAGTGTCAGGAGTCAGTGAGGGGGGAGGAGGGGTGGGGAGGGCTACATCTTTGAGGGTGGAGTGGTGGGAGATGAGTAGTGGTCAGGTGGATGGAAGGTGAAGGGAGGTGAAGAAGACAGCGAGAGAGAGAAGGAGAAAGAGGTGGACGGATGGCGGGCATCCAAAAGGAACAGAGAGTAGAAGAGAAAGGAAAGGACAGCGAAATAAAGGAGAACAAAAAAGAAAACAGAAGAAACACACAAAATAACCACGTGACAAAAAAAGAGCTCTCAGCATGACAAGGAATCACAAAAACACACTAATATCACGCTGGAATAATCACAACGAAACACAATACAAAAAGAGGGAGACTAAACATGCACAACATCTCTAATGGAAGAGGGGAGCAACACAAACACCACTGACTGGTGTATGAACACATATAGAAAATACAGTCTAGACTTGGTACATATTCTACATAGCAAAGTGTGACCTTAGAGCTCCACACCAACTGTCAAACCCACCCTATAATGTTTTAATGCACTTGTACTGGCGCTATTCCACAGTCTACCCACAGCAATGTGAAAAAATGTCATTTGGTGCTTTCTCAGAACAATCTGTGGTTAGACATGGGTATATCTGCTTTCTATTTCATTCTAGACGACTGTTAATCGTGTTGTCTCAACACAGGGAAAGAATGTCAGAGAGACTGTGGCATTTCTATTGGTTGCAGGTCAAAGGAATCAAGTCGAGGGCAATGCCAAAATGCATAGAAACTAAACATATGGGGTATATATATATATGGAGAAATACAACTCTATATGCAAATGTATGCTGACCATAGTATATCTATCCACCATGACACACTGAGGAGATGCTTATTCAGGGAGACTAGACTATCTGTTTATATGACAGATTCCAGCAGTGCCATGACCTTGGATATTGAACAGAGTGGTGTGGGATTTGCTGTATATTACACATATAAATGAACACACACACACACACACACACACACACACACACACACACACACACACACACACACACACACAGGGAATTGATTCCCCTGTATATCTGAGTAAAGGGAAGATAATAAATAAGTGTCATTCTACAGAGTTACAACATATTTTCCTTGGGCACTGAGAGAAAATTCTCCTCACCTCCCATAATAAAAAACACACGCCAATATAAAATGTAAACAATCTAATCATCAACAAAATATTCAATCACAGAAACAGCCAACAACTGGGAATACCTGGGCTCCATCTCCCTCCATAAACATAAAGCTATTTTACAAAGAGGGCCTGAGGAGGATATACATCCATCTGATTCATAACTCTAGGAAATACATTAAGTCTGGTTCATTTCACTACAGCTTCTCTGTAACGACACGAGCCATTAGACGGAATGTAGAGGAGGCATCATTCACAGCAATTACTGACTAGTACACAGAGTGAGCTGTCAGTCTGTCAGTGTGACTAGGCTGCTGCAGGGAAAGCATTGGGAACTATTTATTTGACATATCTGTTAATCGTGTGACTTTCAGAGGTTATATCCTCATATCATAAACAGTCCTGACATGTCTATGACAGTTGTGTGTGTCCATTTGTGTGTGTGTGTGTGTGTGTCTATACAGCTGTATATCTGTATGTGTACGTAGGACGCTCTCGGTCAGAGACCGTTTTAGGCTTGGGCGGTATACCGTATATACACACACCGTATACCAGGGTATTTGGAAAAAGCCATGAGACGTTTTTTCAATACAAGTGAAGTTTTTTAAATTTTATAAAATGTGAATATTTGTAGCTACTTTTTAAGTAAATACCTGCAGTCAACTTGTGCAATACATTAGGAGATAAAGATTATAAATACCTGCAGTAAACTTGTGCAATACATTAGGAGATAAAGATCGTGTTGTTCATTTCACCTGTCACAATTTTTCATTTTCAAGTTTACATGTGGTGTATGTTTACAAGCCCACTAGGACAAAAGACTGGGGCCTTGTGAGTCACTGTTGTGAAGCATGTGCCAGGTGATCAAATTACAGTATGGAATTCACAACTAAATGTTTGCCAGCTAGATATCTTATAACTATTAAGTTAACTGTCAAAAATGTGCTAAATGCTCTGCAGTTGTGCATGTGGTTTGCTAATTTAGTAGCTATTTAACTATCTAGCTGCAGAGAATTCCCTCTTGGATCAAGAGCCTTGTGGCTTATATTTGTTGTGTGTGCAGCAAACCGTAAGTAGCATTTTTGAGTTAGTTGTGTAGTTTAGGTCAGACTGTATAAAATCTTCACAATAGGCTTGTTAGCATTTAGTTAGCATTCTCTATGGGACTTTTTAGCATTGCTAACCTTCGGATTTCAGAGTATCAGTGGGGTTTGAAAACAGCGCCCCTTGTGTTCTGTGTCGGTATTACTGAATATCCCGGTTTGGCACAAGGTCGGTATGAAGGTATGAATCTGGATACAACCCAAGCATACTCCGTTGGGCCGGGGCTCCACTCCCCTCGGTCCTCTGGGCTTTAAGGCTCAGCTGGAGATTACCATTCTGTTGGAGACAGAACCCGGAGCAAATTGCCGGGGAAGGAATAAAGGAAAGAAAAGGGTTTAGAAAGATGGCAGTCAACTGGGTGGAGAGGTTCCTGAGCTGCCTAGCGAGGCGCTGGCATGCGGCCACGTACTAAGGACCACTATGTCCAAGTTGGCACCGGGCATACAGCAAGTAGATGAAAACCATAATCTTAGTCTCAGTGGTACTGTAGAGAACAGGCCCTGTCTCAGTCTCCTCCTTGTTAATGTTAGTCTCCGTGGTATTACAGAGAACAGGAAATGTCTCAGTCTCCTGGTCACAATCAGTCTTCCATCTATTCTCAGCCATGGACAGTTACAGTAAGGAAGACATTGAGGAGAATCCTAGATTTCTACTGTAGCTGTTCTTATGGTCTATTTCTAGTAGATTAATTGTGTCATTAGGGCGTGTGACACTGGTAATGAATGGCTGGCATTAGGAGCTAATGAGGAAAGTTATCCTCTACCTTAACCAGGTATCTGGGTACTGTGTATAAGAAAGAGTTAGACAAAAAGATTGTTAAAAAAAAACTGTTAATAACAGAAGAATCTTAATAATGGACAATGAAACATACTGTACTTCCCAGGGCAGCTGAATGATATCAGTGGAACTCTTTAGAACAAAATATCTCCAGTACCTTTTCAAGTTTATTACAAGGGAAGTAACTGGTGCCTAAGCTTCTAGTAATGTCAATACGAGTTGTACAATACGTCAACTTTGTGGGCATATGAAAACATAACTGGCAGAATGCGCTGCCACTTTGTCTGACGGGTAGACGGCCGTGGGTTTTAGAAAGTCCCCTCTCGGCACACGTACACCCACAGGACACTTAGCTCATTGGCCGGCTGTTGGGCTTTCAAACATCTAATTGCTGTTATATACAAAGAAAGCATGGTTATTTAGGATTCAGGTCAACAGTGACGTCACCAGGCAGTGTTCAAAGTCGCTACTATGTAACCTGGAGAGTGAGAGGTCTTGCCAAGTGTTGCATAATGGTAGAACTAGTCTCAGAATTGAAGGAAACAGTCTCTGCTTCTGTCTGTGGGTTGGGTTCATGTAATGTCGCTGAACAGAGCCACATGGCTACACTAATGGCTCATTACAGAATGAGCGCTTTTAACTCCGGGAGGGAAGGAGGGAGGAGAGAAAGAGGGAAGAGAGATGGTCACGCTCCTCAGCAGAAGAGGATGAGATATGGCACATGAAATGGAGAGAGCTGATATACGATGGTTAAAAAATACTGATAGAGCTAAAAGATTTAAAGGAAATGTCTTGGTCAGTTAAGCAGCTAAAGGAACACATCCAAGCTTTCATAGAACTTCAACAAGAACATGTGTGATGGCAAACAGACTGCGATCTTGACTGATTCGTGATGCTTCCTCTGAGGAGATGTTCTGAAACAGCGTTTGTGGGGGGTTCTGATCAAGCGAGAACGATCGCGGTGTGGTCGTATCCAATTGGTTGCTGATGGAAGCAAAGCGAAGACCATTTCAGTCATTCATTTGTTCAAGAGGCCATGTTCTCTTGCTAGTCTCCAGCCGATAGCATCAGAGGAAATAGAATTCTGACAGAACGTGACATTGGGAGAGGCTCTTGATGTGTCGACAAAAGATACAAACTCGGGTAAGAGACAGACAAATGTCTTCAAGACAAAAATGAGGGAGGGAACGAGAAAGATGGAGAGGCAGATGAAACATGTTCTTTATCTCCCGGTCCCTTGCTTCCTCTCGTTCGTCGGTTGGCCAAGCATTGGACTTGATCAAGATGAGGACGCTGTTCCCCCACCCTCCTCTTCGGGGCCACCTCTGCCTTTTTTCCTTTAAGAACAAAGCGTTTCTGTTTCTGACACCTTTTTACGTGGTGAGGGGAGTCGTGAGGGACGGGAGAGGCATCTGATTTCCTATAAAGTCTATAAGGGTTACAGAACGCCCACTGCCCAAGGCACAAAACACAGATCAGTAACATGATACACATGGGGTTTCCCTCCTGAGAAGGTGGCATTAAAAGCTGCTATTCATTGAGGCTCGCGCCACAGAGAAAACAAAGTAGTCCACTGTAGAGCTACGGTTAGACATGAGTTCATGGGTTCTGGGTGATGTGGAGCTGTCTGCATGAGTTCTCGGTATCTCCATATTCATTTCTTACACTCCCTGCACCATTTCAACAGGTGTTTGCAGCATATTGGAAATCTGGCATATTCTTTATTTTATGAAGCACAGATAAGGAAGGTATTTTGTGGAACCGCTCATAGTAAGGGAACCCAAGGACAAGTGAAGGGCTTGTTGTACTGTGGTATGGTGGTTCAACAGGAAGTAGAAAACCTATAGCTACCAACTGCGTAGCCAGATCACACTCAACTCATTGGAAGACACTTTATTTTTTCTTCGTCGTCAACAAAGAGCCAACTAACTGCATAACAGGCCTAAAAATAGAGCAAAGTGGAACTAAGGCATCAGAGACGTGTGGAAGATGAAACATTTGGGATGGGACTGGTTTGGGGGGGGGGGGGTGAGATGGCCTCCTTTCTGCCTGAGGACCCTCTGGCTGGTGAGATAAAGGGATGGAGCTGTAGGAGGACAACACAACTGCAGTGGACGGACGGACAGGGGGGGATCTGGTGGAGAGGGTGGTTGGGGGGGGGGTCACAGCATGAGAGCAGGATTAGGGTTTAGGGATGCCCCCTAGTGTTCCAGGCATCAGGGGATATGATGGAGTGAGTGTACAGAGACTCATCTGGTGAGGGTGGAGAGGTAGGCTCCCTAGAGGAGGTCTAACCTCCCTCCCTGCTAGGGCTAAAGCAGGCCCATGGAGCAGTCAGTCTTACTCCTTTTGCCCCCCCCATCCCACTCATCTCCTCCCCCTAATAAATCTCCGCCCTTGCCACTTTAAAGTCCTTCCCTCTATCCGTGGTCCCAGAGTGCCTGCATGCTCGTCTCCCATCACAAGAGTGTACACGTTTAATATACACAGTAAATTCCCCTTGGACTGTCATCTGCTTTGAAAAACAGCTGATAATTGAATCAGGTTGGTTACATCAATAATTAAAATGTCTGGTGTGTACATGCATACATACAGCATCCCCTTCCTCATCAGACAAACATCATCCCTTGATCCACTTCCACTGTAGGGTCATGATTGTATATCAAGCCCCCCTCTTCGCCCAAAACATGTGAGGCGCCTGCTGTGGCATGAGCCCCGATATGCAAATGAATAAGAGCATGGACATCTTTTTCTATGTTGATTGCCTCCCCTCCTCCCCCCCGTCTTGTAGTCTTTCTTTGGGGAAATTAGCATCATATGCATCCAGTGGTAAACATGCTCAGTGGAGAAGAAACAGGGGGGGGGGCACCCACAGGGGTTCCTCCTGTAGAGTTAAAGAAGCAGGAAATGTGTTTTACCCTACATCATCATCCCCAACAGACTGCAGGTTCTTATTACCTGGTTTGTGAATCGAATTCTCAACACGTAACTGTGTACAGTACGGTAAGTGGTTTGATATCTCAGGGGTGCTTGTGCCAGGTTTCTCCCAACAGGAGAGGAAAGGTTCAAATAAATGAATTGTTAGTGTAACTCAGAGAGGAAACCCCTCCCCTTGGATTCACAGAGTGTAATCAGGGTCGCTGGGTTGGTCTACGTGGTGGATATCACGCACAGGGACATCAAGGCGGGTAGCCTATTATATACCACCCTGGAATGTTGCATGATGGTCAATATGCGTAGAGGGAGGGTGGCACGACAGGGGGCGGTTGACGTGAAAGGGAAACGCTAGCCTGGCAACGCCGCCCATCTCTGAGCCAGGAGCCCAGGGGCCCCGCTGGGGGTCAGGTGACCTGTCGGGGTATAGAGGAAGAGCGTTGTTTTGGCGCAACGTGGCGCTTCCACCCATTTAGGCTGTTTGGGCCGAGTAGAGCCCTGAAAGTAGACTCCGGGGATGGGTGGTATCCAACAACAGCAACCAGCATCCTGGATGGAGTGTGAGTGATAAAGTGATAGGGAAGGTGTGACTGGAGCGTGAGGCAGGTGACACACCAAGCCCAGGTCAGGGCTAAAAACGGCCACGATAACAAGGTTGAAAGTGTGACCTTGGAAAAAAAGCTATGAAAAGATACAGGAAACTAAAGAAACATAAGCTTACAGTTTCCATTGTAAAAGAAAGTGGGTTGAATTATCATACAGAATAACAGAAAACACACAGATGGTAATATTCTGTCCTCGTGTAAGCAAATGAATCTCAGAGATGGAATGAACAATCAGGGAAAATATACAAAGAACAATAAGCTTTAGGAACCAACCACTGCCGGTCCTAACCATTGTAGAGTAAACAAAGCCCAAGGGAGCAAATTGGCAGTTAAACCCACGCTCACGGTCCTTGAACAGAGTGTGATAAATACAAATACATACACACACACACACACACACACTGGAAACCACAGTCTTCTGGTCAGCTGCCTAACTGCTCACAGTGAAACCACACAGGCCCAGTAATCAGAGGTAGAAGGATGAAGTGGGTGTTCTGGTTAGGGTTGTCTGTGTTTCTTCTACCATTACTTCCTGTAGGTGGATCGAGCCTTCTGGGTAACACTACCATTACTTCCTGTAGGTGGGCCGAGCCTTCTGGGTAACACTACCATTACTTCCTGCAGGTGGACCGAGCCTTCTGGGTAACACTACCATTACTTCCTGCAGGTGGACCGAGCCTTCTGGGTAACACTACCAATAATTACTGTAGGTGGCCTGAGCCTTCTGGATAACACTACCATTAATTACTATAGGTGGGCCGAGCCTTCTGGGTAACACTACCATTACTTCCTGTAGGTGGGCCAAGCCTTCTGGGTAACACTACCATTACTTCCTGCAGGTGGACCGAGCCTTCTGGGTAACACTACCATTACTTCCTGCAGGTAGACCGAGCCTTCTGGGTAACACTACCAATAATTACTGTAGGTGGCCTGAGCCTTCTGGATAACACTACCATTAATTACTATAGGTGGTCCGAGCCTTCTGGGTAACACTACCATTACTTACTGTAGGTGGGCCGAGCCTTCTGGGTAACACTACCATTACTTCCTGTAGGTGTGCCGAGCCTTCTGGGTAACACTACCATTACTTCCTGTAGGTGGGCCAAGCCTTCTGGGTAACACTACCATTACTTACTGTAGGTGGGCCGAGCCTTCTGGGTGTACACTACCATTACTTCCTGAAGGTGGACCGAGCCTTCTGGGTAACACTACCAATAATTATTGTAGGTGGCCTGAGCCTTCTGGATAACACTACCATTACTTACTGTAGGTGGGCCGAGCCTTCTGGGTAACACTACCATTACTTCCTGTAGGTGTGCCGAGCCTTCTGGGTAACACTACCATTACTTCCTGTAGGTGGGCCAAGCCTTCTGGGTAACACTACCATTACTTACTGTAGGTGGGCCGAGCCTTCTGGGTGTACACTACCATTACTTCCTGAAGGTGGACCGAGCCTTCTGGGTAACTCTACCAATAATTACTGTAGGTGGCCTGAGCCTTCTGGATAACACTACCATTAATTACTATAGGTGGGCCGAGCCTTCTGGGTAACACTACCATTACTTCCTGTAGGTGGGCCAAGCCTTCTGGGTAACACTACCATTACTTACTGTAGGTGGGCCGAGCCTTCTGGGTAACACTACCATTACTTCCTGTAGGTGGGCCGAGCCTTCTGGGTAACACTACCATTACTTCCTGTAGGTGGGCCGAGCCTTCTGGGTAACACTACCATTACTTCCTGTAGGTGGGCCGAGCCTTCTGGGTAACACTACCATTACTTCCTGTAGGTGGGCCAAGCCTTCTGGGTAACACTACCATTACTTACTGTAGGTGGGCCGAGCCTTCTGGGTAACACTACCATTACTTCCTGTAGGTGGGCCGAGCCTTCTGGGTAACACTGCCATTACTTCCTGTAGGTGGGCCGAGCCTTCTGGGTAACACTACCATTACTTCCTGTAGGTGGGCCGAGCCTTCTGGGTAACACTACCATTACTTCCTGTAGGTGGGCCGAGCCTTCTGGGTAACACTACCATTACTTCCTGCAGGTGGACCGAGCCTTCTGGGTAACACTACCAATAATTACTGTAGGTGGCCTGAGCCTTCTGGATAACACTACCATTAATTACTATAGGTGGGCCGAGCCTTCTGGGTAACACTACCATTACTTCCTGTAGGTGGGCCAAGCCTTCTGGGTAACACTACCATTACTTCCTGCAGGTGGACCGAGCCTTCTGGGTAACACTACCATTACTTCCTGCAGGTAGACCGAGCCTTCTGGGTAACACTACCAATAATTACTGTAGGTGGCCTGAGCCTTCTGGATAACACTACCATTAATTACTATAGGTGGTCCGAGCCTTCTGGGTAACACTACCATTACTTACTGTAGGTGGGCCGAGCCTTCTGGGTAACACTACCATTACTTCCTGTAGGTGTGCCGAGCCTTCTGGGTAACACTACCATTACTTCCTGTAGGTGGGCCAAGCCTTCTGGGTAACACTACCATTACTTACTGTAGGTGGGCCGAGCCTTCTGGGTGTACACTACCATTACTTCCTGAAGGTGGACCGAGCCTTCTGGGTAACACTACCAATAATTATTGTAGGTGGCCTGAGCCTTCTGGATAACACTACCATTACTTACTGTAGGTGGGCCGAGCCTTCTGGGTAACACTACCATTACTTCCTGTAGGTGTGCCGAGCCTTCTGGGTAACACTACCATTACTTCCTGTAGGTGGGCCAAGCCTTCTGGGTAACACTACCATTACTTACTGTAGGTGGGCCGAGCCTTCTGGGTGTACACTACCATTACTTCCTGAAGGTGGACCGAGCCTTCTGGGTAACACTACCAATAATTACTGTAGGTGGCCTGAGCCTTCTGGATAACACTACCATTAATTACTATAGGTGGGCCGAGCCTTCTGGGTAACACTACCATTACTTCCTGTAGGTGGGCCAAGCCTTCTGGGTAACACTACCATTACTTACTGTAGGTGGGCCGAGCCTTCTGGGTAACACTACCATTACTTCCTGTAGGTGGGCCGAGCCTTCTGGGTAACACTACCATTACTTCCTGTAGGTGGGCCGAGCCTTCTGGGTAACACTACCATTACTTCCTGTAGGTGGGCCGAGCCTTCTGGGTAACACTACCATTACTTCCTGTAGGTGGGCCAAGCCTTCTGGGTAACACTACCATTACTTACTGTAGGTGGGCCGAGCCTTCTGGGTAACACTACCATTACTTCCTGTAGGTGGGCCGAGCCTTCTGGGTAACACTGCCATTACTTCCTGTAGGTGGGCCGAGCCTTCTGGGTAACACTACCATTACTTCCTGTAGGTGGGCCGAGCCTTCTGGGTAACACTACCATTACTTCCTGTAGGTGGGCCGAGCCTTCTGGGTAACACTACCATTACTTCCTGTAGGTGGGCCGAGCCTTCTGGGTAACACTACCATTACTTCCTGTAGGTGGGCCAAGCCTTCTGGGTAACACTACCATTACTTACTGTAGGTGGGCCGAGCCTTCTGGGTAACACTACCATTACTTCCTGTAGGTGGGCCGAGCCTTCTGGGTAACACTGCCATTACTTCCTGTAGGTGGGCCAAGCCTTCTGGGTAACACTACCATTACTTACTGTAGGTGGACCGAGCCTTCTGGGTAACACTACCATTACTTCCTGTAGGTGGACCGAGCCTTCTGGGTAACACCACTATTTAGTGTATTTACTATTGATGGGGCACTAAGAATACCTTGCATGTTACTACTGTAGGCTGTATGTTTGAACTAACCTCATTTCTATACATTTCTAACATTTTCAAAACATTTAATTTCCAATCTTGAACGTACCCCATATAAACTAATATCACACTAGCTGGTACACCATCCATCTTCCAAGGCTAATAAAAAGGCCCTTGTCAGAGTGCGTAGCTGTAAAACCAACAGTCGCTCTGATTCAATTCGCCATCTCTCTGACTCGCTCTCCCTCTCTTCTCCGAGGCCTTCCTGAGAGGGGGGCGACATGCGGGGCGCGTAAACCTGTCACATTTACATGGCAGTGAGCGTCGCACGGGGACCACTGCTCGCTTTATGACTTTACAGACACTGCTACAGACGCCACAGTGACACACAACACAAATAGTGTCTGGTCGCCCTGTCCCTGACCCCGGCCTGAAGATACAGCTTCTATCCCCCAGACAGACACTAGGGGTTTACATTTGTGTTCTTGTTGGGTTGTACAGAGCCCCAGAGGAGTCCCTAAATTGTATTTTTAGCACTGCTTTCTCGCATCTTCGTTGTAACTGGGAAGGCTGTAGTAGTATACTGTAGTAGTATACTGTAGTAGTATACTGGGCTGTAGTAGTATACTGTAGTAGTATACTGTAGTAGCATTCTGGGCTGTAGTAGTATACTGTAGTAGTATACTGGGCTGTAGTAGTATACTGTAGTAGCATTCTGGGCTGTAGTAGTATACTGTAGTAGTATACTGTAGTAGTATACTGGGCTGTAGTAGTATACTGTAGTAGTATACTGTAGTAGTATACTGGGCTGTAGTAGTATACTGTAGTAGTATACTGTAGTAGTATTCTGGGCTGTAGTAGTATACTGTAGTAGCATTCTGGACTGTAGTAGTATTCTGGGCTGTAGTAGTATACTGTAGTAGCATTCTGGGCTGTAGTAGTATTCTGGGCTGTAGTAGTATTCTGGGCTGTAGTAGTATTCTGGGCTGTAGTAGTATACTGTAGTAGCATTCTGGGCTGTAGTAGTATTCTGGGCTGTAGTAGTATTCTGGGCTGTAGTAGTATACTGTAGTAGCATTCTGGGCTGTAGTAGCATTCTGGGCTGTAGTAGTATACTGTAGTAGCATTCTGGGCTGTAGTAGTATACTGTAGTAGTATACTGTAGTAGCATTCTGGGCTGTAGTAGTATACTGTAGTAGCATTCTGTAGTAGTATACTGTAGTAGCATTCTGGGCTGTAGTAGTATACTGTAGTAGCATTCTGTAGTAGTATACTGTAGTAGCATTCTGGGCTGTAGTAGTATACTGTAGTAGCATTCTGTCTGTAGTAGTATACTGTAGTAGCATTCTGGGCTGTAGTAGTATACTGTAGTAGCATTCTAGGCTGTAGTAGTATACTGTAGTAGCATTCTGGGCTGTAGTAGTATACTGTAGTAGCATTCTGGGCTGTAGTAGTATACTGTAGTAGCATTCTGGGCTGTAGTAGTATACTGTAGTAGCATTCTGGGCTGTAGTAGTATACTGTAGTAGCATTCTGGGCTGTAGTAGTATACTGTAGTAGCATTCTGGGCTGTAGTAGTATACTATAGGAGCATTCTGGGCTGCAGGAGCATTCTGGGCTGCAGTAGTATTCTGGGCTGTAGTAGTATACTGTAGTAGCATTCTGGCCTGTAGTAGTATACTGTAGTAGCATTCTGGGCTGTAGTAGTATACTGTAGTAGCATTCTGGGCTGTAGTAGTATACTGTAGTAGCATTCTGGGCTGCAGGAGCATTCTGGGCTGCAGGAGCATTCTGGGCTGCAGGAGCATTCTCTGCTGCACTACTAGTATTCTCTGCTGCACTACTAGTATTCTCTGCTGCACTACTAGTATTCTCTGCTGCACTACTAGTATTCTCTGCTGTAGTAGTATTCTCTGCTGTAGTAGTATTCTCTGCTGTAGTAGTATTCTCTGCTGTAGTAGTATTCTCTGCTGTAGTAGTATTCTCTGCAGTAGTAGTATTCTGTAGATACTATAGTTCCTCTCTTTCCAATCTAATCAGTATTGACTTACTGATCGCAAAAACACATCCATCAAAAACAGCACTGCTAGGTTGAATTATACTCTATAATATCCTATTGATTCTATCCCACTCTGCTATGCCCAAGTGAAAACTTCCCCAGCAGCTTGGCTGGCAAGCCTGGCAGCGGAGATCTCTCCCTCTCTGATCTATCACTATGTCAGCCTCTGCATTCCAACACCACTGATTTCAATTTATCATGCGACTGCTCCCACGCTCTGCAAAACAAAAAAAGCACTCAGCCAGTCATTAGATGGAGAAAGTCCATTTCTCAACAGGCATTTGTGTTTGGCTGTGGTGAAAGTGCTCTGTGTCCTGTCAGTTTAGTGTTGACTAGAGTGGTTTTCTGCTCTGGGTGGGGACTGACTGGGACAATGTGCTGAGGGAGGGGGAGAGGGTAAGAGTGAAGAAGAGAGATGGGTAAGAAGGGGACAAAGAGAGGAGGAAAGAGAACTGGTCATTATGGGTGGAGTGACTGATTCCTGTTAAAGCCTCAGTGTGACTGAGCTCTTCTTGGTTTTATCCCCTCCACCCACTACCCTGGTCCAACGCACTACCCTGGTGCAATACACTACCCTGGTACAAAACAGACACCTGGTGCAATACACTACCCTTGTACAAAACAGACACCTGACCCACTACCCTGGTAAACTACAGACACCTGGTACAATACAGACACCTGGTACAATACAGACACCTGGTACAATACAGACACCTGGTACAATACAGACACCTGGTACAATACAGACACCTGGTACAATACAGACACCTGGTACAATACAGACACCTGGTACAATACAGACACCTGGTACAATACAGACACCTGGTACAATACAGACACCTGGTAAACTACAGACACCTGACCCGCTACCCTGGTAAAATAGACAGAGATATCAAACGCGCTACCCCGGTACAACAGGCGCGCTACCCCGGTAAAATACAGACACCTGACCCGCTACCCTGGTAAACTACAGACACCTGACCCGCTACCCTGGTAAAATAGACAGAGATATCAAACGCGCTACCCCGGTACAACAGGCGCGCTACCCCGGTACAACACACACATTACCCCGGTACAACACACACGCTACCCCGGTATAACAGGCGCGCTACCCCGGTACAACAGGCGCGCTACCCCGGTACAACACACACGCTACCCCGGTACAACACACACGCTACCCCGGTACAACACACACACACTACCCCGGTATAACAGACGCACTACCCCGGTATAACAGACGTACTACCCCGGTATAACAGGCACACTACCCCGGTATAACAGGCGCACTACCCCGGTATAACAGGCGCACTACCCCGGTATAACAGGCGCACTACCCCGGTATAACAGGCGCACTACCCCGGTATAACAGGCGCACTACCCCGGTATAACAGGCGCACTACCCCGGTATAACAGGCGCACTACCCCGGTATAACAGGCGCACTACCCCGGTATAACAGGCGCACTACCCCGGTATAACAGGCGCACTACCCCGGTATAACAGGCGCACTACCCCGGTATAACAGGCACACTACCCCGGTATAACAGACGCACTACCCTGGTATAACAGACGCACTACCCTGGTATAACAGAAGCACTACCCTGGTATAATAGACGTACTACCCTGGTACAACAGACGCACTACCCTGGTATAACAGATGTACTACCCCGGTATAATAGACGTACTACCCCGGTACAACAGACACACTACCCTGGCACAACAGACACACTACCCTGGTATAACAGACGCACTACCCTGGTATAACAGACATCATATTTTAAAAAACAGGAGTCCTATAAGTATGAGATGAAGTAGACTCAGCCAATCAACTCCTGCTGGTATTCAATTATCCTATACAATTCCCTTCTACAGCGGGCGCCTCCGAACCAGGGGGGGGGGTCAAACATATTCTGTATGCTGAGAGAGGAGCACTTGAATATCTGAAGGGGTGCTTACATGCTGAGGGGAGAAAAACAAGCATTGCAATGCAAAAGAGAAGAACATCTCTTGAATGAATGTGGGAGGAAAAGGCAGAGGGCAGAGGAGCAAACAACATCCTCAATGCCTGTTCATTCGCTGATTTCCTGCATCAGCTCCCCTCCAATACTGACTGCCATCCTACGCAGGCCCCATGAGAGTTAATACTGAACACAGTATATGTTGACTACGTTTTGTTCTTAGTTCCTTTTCAATTACAATGTCAATCTAAAACCCAGCCATATAATATACACACTTGACTGTAAATGACTAGAAAACCAGACATGTATAGACCACAAATGACTTCAGAGACCAATAAGATGCTAAACAAGCAACACCTAACAACGAGTGGTGGCCTGGCTCAAATACTTCTAAATGGTGGCAGTAACAATACTAACTAAGCCTTTTAAAAGGCTCTGCTCCTCACCATTATAGGAGAGGACAGGAGGAAGTGAGGCCGGTTTACAGGGTGAATTAACTAGGGTCACTTGGCCACCCTCGCATTATAGAATTAGTCCCATCCAGGTCCATTTCTGCTGTTGTCCTGTTCGAACATCTGTTTGTAACTAGTCACCCTACATTGCACAGAACACATGGCAAAGGAAGGAATGTGTACAAAAATTGCTCCGGACTGCAATTTGAGAGCTATTTTTGGTCTCCTGCTCCAAAAAGTAACCGAGGGCTTTAAACCCGTAGCAGTGAGCTGGTCTGTGTTGCTTTGTTGAACTCCTGAAGGAAGAACACAAAGAACATGGTTTTTCTACTCTGGTCTTATTCAGTGAAGTAGTGCTCGTTCATGGAGGCTTTTCTGTCTAGGGATAGGAAATAGGAAATAAATGTTTGTTTGGATTACAGAAAGATACTGTACATATGGATTTTCTTTGTATTGGAACTTTTTCTAAATTCATTCTTTACATGACTGAGCACAGACATGATTCAAACTCATTTTCTATCATAGACACTAATGCAACCGCAGCAGCAGTGAGGGAGAAGGGGCAAATCTGAAGGGGACGACACGGGAGAGAAGAGGGGGACGGGAGGGGGGGGAGACACAGGAGGAGGAGGACGGGAGGGGGAGAGAAGAGGGGGACGGGAGGGGGGGGAGACACAGGAGGAGGAGGACGGGAGGGGGAGAGAAGAGGGGGACGGGAGGGGGGGGAGACACAGGAGGAGGAGGGGGGAGGGGGGGGAGACACAGGAGGAGGAGGACGGGAGGGGGGGGAGACACAGGAGGAGGAGGACGGGAGGGGTGGAGACACAGGAGGAGGAGGACGGGAGGGGTGGAGACACAGGAAGAGGAGGACGAAAGGGGGAGACACAGGAGGAGGAGGACGGGAGGGGGGAGACACAGGAGGAGGAGGACGAAAGGGGGGGAGACACAGGAGGAGGAGGACGAAAGGGGGAGACACAGGAGGAGGAGGACGGAAGGGGGAGACACAGGAGGAGGAGGACGGAAGGGGGAGACACAGGAGGAGGAGGACGGAAGGGGGGGAGACACAGGAGGAGGAGGACGGAAGGGGGGGAGACACAGGAGGAGGAGGACGGGAGGGGTGGAGACACAGGAGGAGGAGGACGAAAGGGGGAGACACAGGAGGAGGAGGACGGGAGGGGGGAGACACAGGAGGAGGAGGACGAAAGGGGGGGAGACACAGGAGGAGGAGGACGAAAGGGGGAGACACAGGAGGAGGAGGACGAAAGGGGGAGACACAGGAGGAGGAGGACGGAAGGGGGAGACACAGGAGGAGGAGGACGGAAGGGGGAGACACAGGAGGAGGAGGACGGAAGGGGGAGACACAGGAGGAGGAGGACGGGAGGGGGGGAGACACAGGAGGAGGAGGACGGAAGGGGGAGACACAGGAGGAGGAGGACGGAAGGGGGAAGACACAGGAGGAGGAGGACGGGAGGGGGGAGACACAGGAGGAGGAGGACGGAAGGGGGAAACACAGGAGGAGAAGGACGGAAGGGGGAGACACAGGAGGAGGACGGAAGGGGGAGACACAGGCGAGGAGGACGGAGGGAGCGGATAAGGACCCCCAGCTGTGAGGGGGACAGCCGGTGAGGGTGAAAAGAGAGGGGACAGTGCGGACCGGACAGCATATTTAGCACTTGGCCCAGTGGACAGAGGTGCACAGGGGACAGAGCAGGTGGTTGATAGGAGAGAGCGGCGGGAGGGGAGAGTTAACAGATGGCACCAAGGAGGATCTGTGTACACTAACCCGGCACAGGAGAGGAGATACGTTCCAGAGAGATCTACTCTCAATTACAGAGCTAGAGGAGGAAAATCATCTCCCAGCCTCAGAGAGCGATATACACAGAACAGCACGGTCAAACTGGGCCGTTTCTATGGAAGGGAATACTGACTTTGGCACCTCTGTGAGGCAGCTTTTGTAAGAAATGATAGGATTGTTTAGGATGCTAATGGACCACATGCTGACACATGGAGGAATCAAATGTATGGAAAATGGAAATAAGCAAAGGGCATATGATGGATATTTAAATACACTCTTCAGGGAATATGAACTTTCCACATTCACGGTTTGTGTAGCTGTAAACAGAGCACTGAACTCTCTCCTTTCATGAGAAGAAGCCACCACGGTGTAATGTAGGGGGAGAAAGGGCTGCTAGCCTGGCAGCTGTAGCCAATAACCTATTGTACCTTACAAAGGCAGTAGGAATCATTAAAACAGCCCTTTCATGTCATGGGATAAGAGTGCTCTCTCTGACGTCCTGCTGAGGGCAGGCGAGTGTATCAGACCATCTGCTTTACTGACTGATCCCCCCAAAAAAAAAATGTTGGTCACAAGACACCCCTTGCTGATCTCCCTTGTTGAGCAATTATTTGAGATATGCATAATGCTACTTAAAAGCTGCAGGTCATCATTATTTCTGACTTAGTGCCGTCCAACGGGGAGAAGAGAACACTGTTTGGAGGGAGCTATCTGACCGACACCCCAATTTATGCTAATCCTTTAACCAACCTGCTCAGGATTAATGGGACAATTCACACGTGTTAAATCTGGTTACCTACAGAAATGCAGTTCTGCAGTTAGTTTGGTAGCTACTGTAGATATCTGTAGGTGGATGTGCTGGTTGTTGGAATCATGAGGTACGGTGCTTCTCGATTTGGCAGAGAAACAGCACTTTTAAAAGCAGGATGGAGAATAAAAAAACTTCACCATCACCCAGCCCCAGATGAGTATTTCTCCCTTTCCCCCACATGGGCGTTTTCATACACCCAGTCCTATATTTAGGACCTGAATCTATTCTGGTGTCGGATGGTGTTGTCTTTGTTTCTGTCCCTACCTCTCCCTGGAGGTTTTGGATTGTCTTTGTTTCTGTCCCTACCTCTCCCTGGAGGTTTTGGATTGTCTTTGTCCCTACCTCTCCCTGGAGGTTTTGGGTTGTCTTTGTTTCTGTCCCTACCTCTCCCTGGAGGTTTTGGATTGTCTTTGTTTCTGTCCCTACCTCTCCCCCTCCCTGGAGGTTTTGGGTTGTCTTTGTCCCTACCCCTACCTCTCCCTGGAGGTTTTGGGTTGTCTTTGTTTCTGTCCCTACCTCTCCCTGGAGGTTTTGGATTGTCTTTGTTTCTGTCCCTACCTCTCCCTCTCCCTGGAGGTTTTGGGTTGTCTTTGTTTCTGTCCCTACCTCTCCCTCTCCCTGGAGGTTTTGGGTTGTCTTTGTCCCTACCTCTCCCTCGAGGTTTGGGTTGTCTTTGTCCCTACCTCTCCCTCTCCCTGGAGGTTTTGGGTTGTCTTTGTTTCTGTCCCTACCTCTCCCTCTCCCTGGAGGTTTTGGATTGTCTTTGTCCCTACCCCTCCCTCTCCCTGGAGGTTTTGGGTTGTCTTTGTCCCTACCTCTCCCTCTCCCTGGAGGTTTTGGGTTGTCTTTGTTTCTGCCCAAAGACAACCCAAAACCTCCAGGGAGGGGTACTCCCTGGAGGTTTTGGGTTGTCCTTGTTCTTGTCCCACTCGCTTTGCTCGTCATACTCTTTGGGCATGCTTATTCCCATTGTCTACTGTATTCTAGGCTCTACTTATGTCCAGTGTCCAGCCATGTGTTTGAGTAAACCTGATGTACCCCAAAACACCCATCAATACTACTACAACCAAGCTCCCCAAGAACGAACACTGGCTTCTATCTAGAACCCTGTCCATTCAGTTCCCCTCCCAACGTACCGTGCTCTAGGATGATGAGCTGAGCGCTGGACTGCATGTTCCCTGCATCGTTCTCTGCCAGACACTGGTAGAAGCCCTCGTCAGACTTGACCAGACCCAGCACCTGCAGGTTGTGTTCATTCTGCGAGTCAGAGAGAGAGAGAGACAGAGATCGAGACAGAAAAAGAGATCGAGAGAGTGAGAGAGAGAGCGAGAGAGAGGTCAATAACATCAGGTGGTGGAGAGAGGGAAATAGGTCAATGTCTTGAGGTGGAGACTGTGAGATCAATATGGTGATTGACCCGACCACTCGTAAATCAAAGACTACATCAGTTGAGCATCTAGCTGAAGTTCTGCTTGTTAAAGCGATTGGTTAAGAGGTATCAGACTGTAGAAAGTCACTAGAAGTTCCCCTCAGTAAAGATCAGAAGCTGAACTACAGGTTTTACGTCACACATCCTAATGACATTTTACAATACAACAAACTTACAATGATTTTGAAGTAGTCGCTGGGAATGACCGCGTCTCCATTTTTGACCCATTTGACGGTGGGGGCGGGGGAACCTGTGACCTCACACTGAAACATGATGTCCATGGACTCGTGGGCGTAGATGTTGGCCGGCCTCTTCAGGAACTCCGGAGGAACTGCAACATACAGCAGGGGAGAGGGGTGTCAGAGTGTCTGTGTGTGTGAGGGGGTATCCGTGTCTCTGTGTGTGTGTGTCAGAGTGTCTGTGTGGGGGGGGGGTGTACGTGTGTGTGGGGGGTGCATGCGTGTGTGTGCATGCGTATGTGTGTGTGGGGGGGTGCGTGCGTGTGTGGGTGCGTGCGTGAATGTGTGTGGGGAGGGTGCGTGTGTGTGGGGGGGTGTGTGTGTGTGTGGGGGGGGGGTGCGTGTGTGTTTCTGTGGGTGTGCCTGTGTGGGGGTATCCCCGGGTCTCTCCTCTTTTCAGTTCGCTGCAGCTAGTGACTGGAACGAGCTGCAACAAACACTCAAACTGGACAGTTTAATCTCAATCTCTTATTCAAAGACTCCATCATGGACACCCTTACTGATAGGCTGCTTTGCGTGATGTGTTGTTGTCTCAACCTTCTTGCCCTTTGTGCTGTTGTCTGTGCCCAGTGTTTGTACCATGTTTTGTGCTGCTGCCATGTTGTGTTGCTACCATGTTATTGTCGTGTGTTGCTACCGTGCTGTTGTTGTTGTATTAGGTCTCTACGATATGTTGTCTCTTGCCATGTTGTGTTGCTACCATGTTGTTGTCGTGTGTTGCTACCGTGCTGTTGTTGTTGTATTAGGTCTCTACGATATGTTGTCTCTTGCCATGTTGTGTTGCTACCATGTTGTTGTCGTGTGTTGCTACCGTGCTGTTGTTGTTGTATTAGGTCTCTACGATATGTTGTCTCTTGCCATGTTGTGTTGCTACCATGTTGTTGTCGTGTGTTGCTACCGTGCTGTTGTTGTTGTATTAGGTCTCTACGATATGTTGTCTCTTGCCATGTGTTTTGTACAATTATTATAATGTTTTTAATCGCAGCCCCCATCCCTCATCCCTCAAGGCCCTCATTGTAAATACGAATTTGTTCTTAACTGACTTGCAGAGTTAAATAAAGGTTCATTCAAATAAATAAATAAAATAGTGTGTGTGGGTGTGTATAACGGTCTACTGAGAAATCATTTAATGTGAGATTACCTATCATGTTCTCCTCTTGTAATGTGAAGGGTAACGCTCCATAACAGGCTGTTAAACAACACTGTAGCGTGTTCCCAGCTGCAGGCTGTGATAGAACAGTTAGTGAGAACTGGAAAATCAAATGGAATCACATAACATCACTCTTCACTGAAAACATGGACGGTAGAGACGGAGGAAGAGACAACGCAGGGACTCAAAGCTAAATCCCATCGCCTATAGTACCCAGTCCCTTTCCATTTCAGCTCCGCCCAGTCCCTGTCAGCCCCACCCAGTCCCTTTCCGCTCCGCCCAGTCCCTTTCCGCTCCGCCCAGTCCCTTTCCGCTCCGCCCAGTCCCTTTCCGCTCCGCCCAGTCCCTTTCCGCTCCGCCCAGTCCCTTTCAGCTCCGCCCAGTCCCTTTCAGCTCCGCCCAGTCCCTTTCAGCTCCGCCCAGTCCCTTTCAGCTCCGCCCAGTCCCTTTCAGCTCCGCCCAGTCCCTTTCAGCTCCGCCCAGTCTCTCTCCATTTCAGCTCCGCCCAGTCTCTCTCCATTTCAGCTCCGCCCAGTCACTCCATTTCAGCTCCGCCCAGTCTCTCCATTTCAGCTCCGCCCAGTCTTTCCATTTCAGCTCCGCCCAGTCTCTCTCCATTTCAGCTCCGCCCAGTCTCTCTCCATTTCAGCTCCGCCCAGTCTCTCTCCATTTCAGCTCCGCCCAGTCTCTTTCCATTTCAGCTCCACCCAGTCTCTCTCCATTTCAGCTCCACCCAGTCTCTCTCCATTTCAGCTCCACCCAGTCTCTCTCCATTTCAGCTCCACCCAGTCTCTCTCCATTTCAGCTCCACCCAGTCTCTTTACATTCTTTACTTGCCAGTGAAGGTAGAACAAACCATTTGAAAACGGAACAACTTTGGCTTCAACTTCTGACCCTTTAACCAAACGGCAATCCTTAAGACATGTTATCCAACCAGGAAAACACAAAGCAATGTCCTCGTCTCTACCTCCATCTTCCCTATAGTCTTTTTATAACAAAGCATCTCAAAGTAGTTAAAAACTGCCTATAATTATCCCTGTGTCTCATCCTATGGAGAGTTGTGTACAGACTGAGCTCTACCCCAGACCAGGGTAATGAGGGCAGGGTCAACTTATTTGATCGTCTGTGGAGATAAATGGCCTCATCCATCTCTCCTGTAACAAGGTCATGCAGAGCGCTGTGTCTCAGCCTTGTCCTTTACAGTGTAATTGGAGTGTGGCTCTGAGGAGGCTGACTGTGTGTGTATGTGTGTAGGATTGTGTGTGTGTGCCCGAGTGTGTGTAAGTAGGATTGTGTGTGTGTGTGTGGGGGGGGGGGGGGGGGAGCTCAGTGCACTGATAAGACGTGACCTCTGCAACCAAGGTGTAATGGCTGTGTTGTTGGTCAGTAGGATTGTGTGGGGGGGTAGGGGGGCGTAGGTAGCGTCGTGTCGAGCTTCTGTATCAGCCTTCACAGCTCTCCAATTCACATGTGGACCACAGACTGATTGTGGTTAACAGTTGGGTGGATAAGGTCCTTTCTACTCTGGGGGAACAGAGGATGGGTTCAACAGCGTAATCAGCAAGGCTAACTGTTCTATAATATGGTCATTTAGCAGGCCCTCTTATCCAGAGCAACTTACAGTAAATAGCCTACAGGTAATTCAGTCGTGGTTTAAATCAGTCTTACCCATAACTCTAATTAAACTCCATCCTCCAACCATCTGAGCAATGTTCTGAGTGGCACCCTGTAGCCTCACTGGAATATATAAGGTTCTGAGTGGCACCCTGTAGTCTAACTGGAATATATAAGGTTCTGAGTGGCACCCTGTAGCCTCACTGGAATATATAAGGTTCTGAGTGGCACCCTGTAGCCTCACTGGAATATATAAGGTTCTGAGTGGCACCCTGTAGCCTCACTGGAATATCTAAGGTTCTGAGTGGCACCCTGTAGCCTCACTGGAATATATAAGGTTCTGAGTGGCACCCTGTAGCGTCACTGGAATATATAAGGTTCTGAGTGGCACCCTGTAGCCTCACTGGAATATATAAGGTTCTGAGTGGCACCCTGTAGCCTCACTGGAATATATAAGGTTCTGAGTGGCACCCTGTAGCCTCACTGGAATATATAAGGTTCTGAGTGGCACCCTGTAGCCTCACTGGAATATATAAGGTTCTGAGTGGCACCCTGTAGCCTCACTGGAATATATAAGGTTCTGAGTGGCACCCTGTAGACTAACTGGAATATATAAGGTTCTGAGTGGCACCCCATAGCCTCACTGGAATATATATTGTTCTGACTAGCAGCACGTTGTCTAACTGGAATATATATTGTTCTGACTAGCAGCACGTTGTCTAACTGGAATATATATTGTTCTGACTAGCAGCACATTGTCTAACTGGAATATATCTTGTTCTGACTAGCAGCACGTTGTCTAAATGGAATATATATTGTTCTGACTAGCAGCACGTTGTCTAAATGGAATATATCTTGTTCTGACTAGCAGCACGTTGTCTAAATGGAATATATATTGTTCTGACTAGCAGCACGTTGTCTAAATGGAATATATATTGTTCTGACTAGCAGCACGTTGTCTAAATGGAATATATATTGTTCTGACTAGCAGCACTTTGTCTAAATGGAATATATATTGTTCTGACTAGCAGCACGTTGTCTAAATGGAATATATCTTGTTCTGACTAGCAGCACGTTGTCTAAATGGAATATATATTGTTCTGACAAGCAGCACGTTGTCTAACTGGAATATATATTGTTCTGAGTGGCAGCACGTTGTCTAACTGGAATCCACACTGATCGACAAACCATTTCGGGGGCATTGTTATGCTGAAACAGGAAATGGCCTTCCCCAAACTGTTGCCACAAAATATTATGCACAGAATCGTCTAGAATGTCTAGCGATAAGATTTCCCTTCACTGAAACTAAGGGGCCTGAACCATGGAAAACAGCCCCAGACCATTATTACTCCTCCACCAACAGTTTGGCACTATGCATTTGGGCAGGTAGCGTTCAACTGGCATCCGCCAAAACCAAATTTGTCCGTCGGACTGCCAGATGGCGAAGTGTGATTCATCACTCCAGAGAACGTGTTTCCACTGCTCCAGAGTCCAATGGGGGCAAGCGTTACACCACTCCAGCCAACGCTTGGCGTTGCGCATGGTGATCTTAGGCTTGTGTGCGGCTGCTCGGCCATGGAAACCCATTTCATGAAGCTCCAGACGAACAGTTACTGTGCTGAAGTTGGAAATCGGTTGTGAGTGTTGCAACCAAGGACAGATGATTTTTACACGCTACGCGCTTTAGCACTCAGCGAACCCTGACCCCATCTATTGGGGAACAGTTTGAGACAGGACAACTGCTAATGCAGTGAGGTGTTGTCGAGATGGGACAACTGCGAGAGAGATTATTCATTGCTGTGTGAAGAGGGGGAAGAGAGTATTCATTGCTGTGTGAAGAGGGGGAAGAGAGTATTCATTGCTGTGTGAAGAGGGGGAAGAGAGTATTCATTGCTGTGTGAAGAGGGGGAAGAGAGTATTCATTGCTGTGTGAAGAGGGGGAAGAGAGTATTCATTGCTGTGTGAAGAGGGGGAAGAGAGTATTCATTGCTGTGTGAAGAGGGGGAAGAGAGTATTCATTGCTGTGTGAAGAGGGGGAAGAGAGTATTCATTGCTGTGATGAAGAGGGAAGAGAGTATTCATTGCTGTGTGATAAAGTCGAAATGTTCTGTGTGTCTGAGTTATTGCTGGTCTTAATGTGTGTGTCAGTGTGCTGCAGTGTGTGTGTTATGCCGCAGTGTGCGTCTGTTGCAGTATCTGTGTGTGTCCCTGAGCAGTGTGGGGGCCCCCTGGTGAGGTGTTCTGGTGGCAGGTCCTGGTGGAGGCTGGGACCCTGTGGTGCTCATTATCTCTGGCAGAGAGAGATGTCCCCTCTCCCTCGTTCTCCTCCCTCCCTGAGCTGACGTACACCATTTCCTCTAACTGGAGTTCAGACAAATGGAACCTATTGGACTGAGCAATGAGCACAAGTTGACTAAATATACCAATAAAGCTTATGGGGACTGGGAGCAGCCAGGAGACTAGGGACATGTGGCAGTGTGTGTGTGTGGTGTTTTTATGAGGGGAGGACAAGGGAAGTGTGTATTACATGGGCATTTGAGTGTGCAGGAAGGGGGATTTGCTTGAGGGGATGTGTTTGTACGCCCATGTGTGTGTGTGTGTGTGTGTGTGTGTGTGTGTGTGTGTGTGTGTGTGTGTGTGGAGGAGGAATGGTATTCACACCTAAGAACACCATCCTGGTTTACAATAGAGACCAGATTGCACAGAGCACTGCAATTACAGCACTATAAGACTACATGATGACTGATTACATCCAGCTTCTCCCTGCCTGCTACCTGTTTAGCTTGAGGACTAAAATACACAGCCAGCCATTTCTGACATTTACAACTGATCAATGATGTTCATGCTTTAATGTTCTGTACATCAATCTCATTGTGTGACGCCTTTATGCAACATCTCTGCATTGTAATGTAATAATAGATTGTCTAAATCCATCATGTTTATTTGATTCTATCCCTCCGAGAATCATCTCTCCCCATATCCCTGTCCAGACCTAGAATGTGACAAGGACACTTCTAACACACCAATCCCACTGAAAGTCAGTAAGTCACACTCCCACTCGTATAGAAACAGGCTCGCCAGAGAGAAAACCCAGTGCTCTCCAGACCCCACAGTAAATGGATGTAGCATCAAAGTGAACCAAGAGCCTCTCTCTCTCTCTCTCCATCCATTCTGCCAGGCAGTCAGAGAAACTGCTGGGCCAATTCTCACAGGGGGCTCAAATTATTTTCTTCAGCAGCTAGATTAGTAATAGTAGTAGCAGCTTTATTGCTTTCCCTTCCTGGGTCGGACTGCAGTTTAGTTATTTAGGAGGACAGTGGAAGGTCATACATCTTTACTGTCAGTTTGTAACACAAAGCCCTCTATGGCTTCCCAATAGGCTTTTGGAGGACTATGTGAAGGAGAGAGTTTAGCAACATACTGTGCTTTGAACAGAGCTGCGTTCAGGATGATGATAGTTTCGTGAACCTGTGTTAACCTGAACCAGTGGTAGTGTATTGGGGTCCTACAACAGCCTTAAATGGAGACATGGTGATCTACAGGTGGAATAAAATGTTTTAAACTGTTAAAGATAGAATCCTTCAATGAAACAATAAAGCATAACCACTCTCAAATAACAAATGTAACCACTCAGATTATAGAGCTATGGATGAAAGGACTGACCATCTATGATATCAAAACCATAGTTTTAACCAAGTGGAGGCTACAGTGTTTGTTTACATTGTTTACAAACATAGGAGTAAAAAAACAAGCTTTATGTTCGGTTTTATTGGGGTTCGACTGTTTAACTAAGCTAATATGTCATTTAGAAGTTACATTCTTCAAGAATCAATGGACATACATCATTCATTTAGAAGTCCAAAATGTCTATAAAAACTAAGGATTCTAGCTTTGTATGCTGGATTTGGCCTTGTATGCTGATTGGCCTTGTATGCTGGATTTGGCCTTGTATGCTGGATTGGCCTTGTATGCTGGATTGGCCTTGTATGCTGGATTTGGCCTTGTATGCTGGATTTGGCCTTGTATGCTGGATTTGGCCTTGTATGCTGGATTTGGCCTTGTATGCTGGATTTGGCCTTGTATGCTGGATTTGGCCTTGTATGCTGGATTTGGCCTTGTATGCTGGATTTGGCCTTGTATGCTGGTCAACACCAAAGCATTTAGGTCGACACTCGGAAACATTGCAATCCTGAACGCACCCTCACTACAAGGGCATCTACAGTAAGCATAGTTAGCCTCCAGCCATTCTAATTCTGACGATGGATACAAGGCAGGCACAAGACAAAAGACTGTTAACTTGGATTGCATAGCTACATTACACAACATATTCTTGACTGAGGACCATCGCTCTTCTTTACTTATCTGGATTTAGAGGGTTTTACACACCAAAACAAATGTTTTGGGGACGAGTCCGATGGTCCTCTTTTGTTTTGCTTAGCCTGAGCCCATATTTAAGCTTTATGACTGCAGCCTGGCCAGTGAGGTTTGTACTCTACCCGGAGGGGGGAACGGAGCATGGGCTTGAGCTAATTAGCTCTCCTGTTCTTTCACGATAACGGCTTTAGTCTAAATCCCGACCAAAACAAACAGTGAGGGAAGAATAAGGCGGCGGTGGTCAGATGCTTGATCATTGTTTTCCCAGCGGCTGGGCCAACATACAGCAGCAGCAAGGAATGCATTCTGGGTAATAACCACAGAGAGATCAGTCCTGGGACGTCTAACACCCACCGCCTTTTAGGAGGGTCCAAGAACAACATGGCTCAAACTAAAGCTAGAAGCTGGTAGAAATGACAAGATTGGACGGCTACGATTCTGAACGTAGTTAGTTCTCGCTGGTATTTCCTTCAAACAGTTCAAGTCAAAGACCAGACTCCTACAAAACAGAAGCCATGGCCCCTGTTTCTAATACTTTTTCCCTTTATTCCTCAAGTGATCAATGATCTGACATCTAACGGTTGGTGTCTCTGTAATGGAACCCTTCCCTCCTTCCATTAAACTGTGGTACAGCAGGGACAGACTTATTAATCTAGGTATTGGAACCCTTCCCTCCTTCCATTAAACTGTGTTAATACAAAGCAGGGACAGACTTATTAATCTAGGTATTGGAAACCCTTCCCTCCTTCCATTAAACTGTGTTACAGCAGGGGACAGACTTATTAATCTAGGTATTGGAACCCTTCCCTCCTTCCTTAAACTATGTAACAGCAGGGACAGACTTATTATCTAGGTATTGGAACCCTTCCCTCCTTCCATTAAACTGTGTTACAGCAGGGACAGACTTATTAATCTAGGTATTGGAACCCTTCCCTCCTTCCATTAAACTGTGTTACAGCAGGGACAGACTTATTTCTCTAGGTATTGGAACCCTTCCCTCCTTCCATTAAACTGTGGTACAGCAGGGACAGACTTATTAATCTAGGTATTGGAACCCTTCCCTCCTTCCATTAAACTGTGTTACAGCAGGGACAGACTTATTAATCTAGGTATTGGAACCCTTCCCTCCTTCCATTAAACTATGTAACAGCAGGGACAGACTTATTAATCTAGGTATTGGAACCCTTCCCTCCTTCCATTAAACTGTGTTACAGCAGGGACAGACTTATTAATCTAGGTATTGGAACCCTTCCCTCCTTCCATTAAACTGTATCTAGCTGGTCTGTCATAATATAATAGAGACAGTAGATCTAGCTGGTCTGTCATAATATAATAGAGACAGTAGATCTAGCTGGTCTGTCATAATATAATAGAGACAGTAGATCTAGCTGGTCTGTCATAATATAATAGAGACAGTAGATCTAGCTGGTCTGTCATAATATAATAGAGACAGTAGATCTAGCTGGTCTGTCATAATATAATAGAGACAGTAGATCTAGCTGGTCTGTCATAATATAATAGAGACAGTAGATCTAGCTGGTCTGTCATAATATAATAGAGACAGTAGATCTAGCTGGTCTGTCATAATATAATAGAGACAGTAGATCTAGCTGGTCTGTCATAATATAATAGAGACAGTAGATCTAGCTGGTCTGTCATAATATAATAGAGACAGTAGATCTAGCTGGTCTGTCATAATATAATAGAACAGTAGATCTAGCTGGTCTGTCATAATATAATAGAGACAGTAGATCTAGCTGGTCTGTCATAATATAATAGAGACAGTAGATCTAGCTGGTCTGTCATAATATAAAAGAGACAGTAGATCTAGCTGGTCTGTCATAATATAATAGAGACAGTAGATCTAGCTGGTCTGTCATAATATAATAGAGACAGTAGATCTAGCTGGTCTGTCATATATAATAGAGACAGTAGATCTAGCTGGTCTGTCATAATATAATAGAGACAGTAGATCTAGCTGGTCTGTCATAATATAATAGAGACAGTAGATCTAGCTGGTCTGTCATAATATAATAGAGACAGTAGATCTAGCTGGTCTGTCATAATATAAAGAGACAGTAGATCTAGCTGGTCTGTCATAATATAATAGAGACAGTAGATCTAGCTGGTCTGTCATAATATAATAGAGACAGTAGATCTAGCTGGTCTGTCATAATATAATAGAGACAGTAGATCTAGCTGGTCTGTCATAATATAATAGAGACAGTAGATCTAGCTGGTCTGTCATATATAATAGAGACAGTAGATCTAGCTGGTCTGTCATAATATAATAGACAGTAGATCTAGCTGGTCTGTCATAATATATAGAGACAGTAGATCTAGCTGGTCTGTCATAATATAAAAGACAGTAGATCTAGCTGGTCTGTCATAATATAATAGAGACAGTAGATCTAGCTGGTCTGTCATAATATAATAGAGACAGTAGATCTAGCTGGTCTGTCATAATAATAGAGACAGTAGATCTAGCTGGTCTGTCATATATAATATAGAGACAGTAGATCTAGCTGGTCTGTCATAATATAATAGAGACAGTAGATCTAGCTGGTCTGTCATAATATAATAGAGACAGTAGATCTAGCTGGTCTGTCATAATATAATAGAGACAGTAGATCTAGCTGGTCTGTCATAATATAATAGAGACAGTAGATCTAGCTGGTCTGTCATAATATAATAGAGACAG
This sequence comes from Oncorhynchus kisutch, assembly GCF_002021735.2. Classification (NCBI taxonomy): domain Eukaryota; kingdom Metazoa; phylum Chordata; class Actinopteri; order Salmoniformes; family Salmonidae; genus Oncorhynchus; species Oncorhynchus kisutch. The sequence goes on along the minus strand of NW_022261980.1, from coordinate 6,901,337 downwards.
TAGATCTAGCTGGTCTGTCATAATATAATAGAGACAGTAGATCTAGCTGGTCTGTCATAATATAATAGAGACAGTAGATCTAGCTGGTCTGTCATAATATAATAGAGACAGTAGATCTAGCTGGTCTGTCATAATATAATAGAGACAGTAGATCTAGCTGGTCTGTCATAATATAATAGAGACAGTAGATCTAGCTGGTCTGTCATAATATAATAGAGACAGTAGATCTAGCTGGTCTGTCATAATATAATAGAGACAGTAGATCTAGCTGGTCTGTCATAATATAAAGAGACAGTAGATCTAGCTGGTCTGTCATAATATAATAGAGACAGTAGATCTAGCTGGTCTGTCATAATATAATAGAGACAGTAGATCTAGCTGGTCTGTCATAATATAATAGAGACAGTAGATCTAGCTGGTCTGTCATAATATAATAGAGACAGTAGATCTAGCTGGTCTGTCATAATATAATAGAGACAGTAGATCTAGCTGGTCTGTCATAATATAATAGAGACAGTAGATCTAGCTGGTCTGTCATATATAATAGAGACAGTAGATCTAGCTGGTCTGTCATAATATAATAGAGACAGTAGATCTAGCTGGTCTGTCATAATATAATAGAGACAGTAGATCTAGCTGGTCTGTCATAATATAATAGAGACAGTAGATCTAGCTGGTCTGTCATAATATAATAGAGACAGTAGATCTAGCTGGTCTGTCATAATATAATAGAGACAGTAGATCTAGCTGGTCTGTCATAATATAATAGAGACAGTAGATCTAGCTGGTCTGTCATAATATAATAGAGACAGTAGATCTAGCTGGTCTGTCATAATATAATAGAGACAGTAGATCTAGCTGGTCTGTCATAATATAATAGAGACAGTAGATCTAGCTGGTCTGTCATAATATAGAGACAGTAGATCTAGCTGGTCTGTCATAATATAATAGAGACAGTAGATCTAGCTGGTCTGTCATAATATAATAGAGAGTAGATCTAGCTGGTCTGTCATAATATAATAGAGACAGTAGATCTAGCTGGTCTGTCATAATATAATAGAGACAGTAGATCTAGCTGGTCTGTCATAATATAATAGAGACAGTAGATCTAGCTGGTCTGTCATAATATAATAGAGACAGTAGATCTAGCTGGTCTGTCATAATATAATAGAGACAGTAGATCTAGCTGGTCTGTCATAATATAATAGAGACAGTAGATCTAGCTGGTCTGTCATAATATAATAGAGACAGTAGATCTAGCTGGTCTGTCATAATATAAAGAGACAGTAGATAGCTGGTCTGTCATAATATAATAGAGACAGTAGATCTAGCTGGTCTGTCATAATATAATAGAGACAGTAGATCTAGCTGGTCTGTCATAATATAATAGAGACAGTAGATCTAGCTGGTCTGTCATAATATAATAGAGACAGTAGATCTAGCTGGTCTGTCATAATATAATAGAGACAGTAGATCTAGCTGGTCTGTCATAATATAATAGAGACAGTAGATCTAGCTGGTCTGTCATAATATAATAGAGACAGTAGATCTAGCTGGTCTGTCATAATATAATAGAGACAGTAGATCTAGCTGGTCTGTCATAATATAATAGAGACAGTAGATCTAGCTGGTCTGTCATAATATAATAGAGACAGTAGATCTAGCTGGTCTGTCATAATATAATAGAGACAGTAGATCTAGCTGGTCTGTCATAATATATAGAGACAGTAGATCTAGCTGGTCTGTCATAATATAATAGAGACAGTAGATCTAGCTGGTCTGTCATAATATAATAGAGACAGTAGATCTAGCTGGTCTGTCATAATATAATAGAGACAGTAGATCTAGCTGGTCTGTCATAATATAAAGAGACAGTAGATCTAGCTGGTCTGTCATAATATAATAGAGACAGTAGATCTAGCTGGTCTGTCATAATATAATAGAGACAGTAGATCTAGCTGGTCTGTCATAATATAATAGAGACAGTAGATCTAGCTGGTCTGTCATAATATAATAGAGACAGTAGATCTAGCTGGTCTGTCATAATATAATAGAGACAGTAGATCTAGCTGGTCTGTCATAATATAATAGAGACAGTAGATCTAGCTGGTCTGTCATAATATAAAGAGACAGTAGATCTAGCTGGTCTGTCATAATATAATAGAGACAGTAGATCTAGCTGGTCTGTCATAATATAATAGAGACAG
>NW_022261980.1:6504988-6529988 GCF_002021735.2 Oncorhynchus kisutch | reverse complement strand
AAAACATTGAAATATTTGTATGGTTTTATGTCAGTGGAGGGTACCTTCAACTCACATGCACTTACACACACGCACACACACACACACACACACACACACACACACACACACACACACACACACACACACACACACACACACACACACACACACACACACACACACACACACACACACACACACACACACACACACACACCCTCATGTACTTTGTGCCCCCTCAGATTTTTAGGGGGCATGATGCCCCTGCACACACACACACACACACACACACACACACACACACACACACACACACACACACACACACACACACACACACACACACACACACACACACACACACACACACACAAAAGCACACACAAAAGCACAGGATGCACAAAGGTGGCACTTAAGGCATGTGTATCTCCTGTCCAGTACTTTATACGATCCTTTTCAAACAACCCTTGTGGGTTCAGGTTCATTGTCCAACGGAACATGTCCTAATGGTACAACTGCAATGCCTCCTGGGAAATGTACAGGGATGTCTTCTGAGACATCATTACTGTGGTCACTTCTAGGAGCAGATTCTGTATTTAGATACAATGAGATCAAGGTTAGTAGCAACACTGTCTGGTTAGCAAAGAAATGACAACATCTGGCCTTCAGAAAGTATTCATACCCCTTGACTTTTTCCACATTTTGTTGTGTTACAGCCTGAATTTAGAATGGATTCAATTGAGATTTTGTGTCACTTGCCTACACACAATACCCCATAATGTCAAAGTGGAATTATGTTTTTCCCAATGTTTACAAATGAACTAAAAGCTGAAATGTCTGGAGCCAATAAGTATTCAACCCCTTTGTTATGGCAAGCCCAAATAAGTTCAGGAGTAAACATTTGCTTAACAATGTACATAGTAAATTGCATGGACTCACTCTGTGTGTAATAATAGTGTTTAATGTGATTTTTGAATGACTACCTCATCTCTGTACCCCACACATCTGTAAGGTCCCTCAGTCGAGCAGTGAATTTCAAAAACAGATTAAACCGCAAAGACCAGGGAGGTTTTCCAATGCCTTGCAAATAAGGGCCCCTATTGGTAGATGGGTAAAAAAAGCAGACATTGAATATCCCTTTTGGCATGGTTAAGTTATTAATCACACTTTATTAATCACCACAAATATACAGGCATCCTTCCTAACTCAGTTGCCGGAGAGAAAGGAAACCACTCAAGGATTTCATCAAGAGGCCAATGGTGACTTTAAAACAGTTCCAGAGTTTAATAGCTGTGATGGGAGAAAACTGAGGATGGATCAACAATATTGTAGTTACTCCACTATACTAACCTAGATGACAAGTGAAAAGAAGGAAGCATGTACAGAATAAATATATTCCAAAACATGTATCCTGTTTGCAACAAGGCACTAAAGTAATACTGCAAAAATGTGGTAGTGAAAATTAAATTTGGGGCAAATGTCACGAACCTTGCCGAAGACGGTGCCTCTTCCTGTTCGGGCGGTGCTCGGCGGTCGTCGTCGCCGGCCTATTAGCTGCCATCGATTTCCTTTCCGTTTGATTTTGGTTATTGGGTAATTGGGTACACCTGTTTTGTATTAGGTTTGTTTGTATGGTATTTAAGGGCACTAGGCCTGCTGGGTATTTGTGCGGGCTTGTTTGTGTTACTCAGTGTTTGATGGTGTGAGTTAATTGTACATTTATTCTCCGGACTATTTTGTCCTGTTGTTTGGACCGGCAACCTATTATACGCCCTGTGTGTTGGCGTGACTGTTTTGTTGCACTGGGGAATCAATTTGAAGGAAAGACTGAACCCTGCTCTCTGCGCCTGATTCCACCCACCACCACTCCTAATTGATCGTAACAGCAAATCCGATACAACACATTACTGAGTACCACTCTTCATATTTTCAAGCATAGTGGTAGCTGCATCATGTTATGGGTATGCTTGTAATTGTTAAGGATTGGGGAGTTTTTCAGGATAAAACAATTACGGAATGGCGCTAAGCACAGGCAAAATCCTAGAGGAAAACCTGGTTCTACCTGCTTTCCACCAGACACTGGAAGATTAATTCACCATTCAGCAGGACAATAGCCTAAAACACAAGGACAAATCTACACTGGAGTTGCTTACCAAGAAGACAGTGAATGTTCCTGAGTGGCCGAGTTACAGTTTTGACTTAAATCTACTTGAAAATCTATGGAAATACCTGAAAATAGGTTGTTTAGTAATGATCAACAACCAATGTGACAGAGCTTGAATAATTTTGAAAATAATAATGGGCAAGTGTTGCACAATCCAGGTGTAGAAAGCTCTTAGAGACTTATCCAGAAAAACACAACTGTAATCGCTGCCAAAGATGCTTCTACAAAGCATTGACTCAGGGGTGTGAATACTTGTGTAAATTAGATATCTCTGTATTTCATTTTCATTCATTTAAAAAAATCTAAAAACATGTTTTCACTGTCATTACGGGGCATTGTGTTTAGATGTGTGAGGAAAAAAAATCTATTTAATCAATTTTGAATTCCACAAAATGTGGAACAAGTCAAGGGGTATGAAGACTTTCTGAAGGCCCTGTAGCTACTCTGTAAGGACAGGCTGATAAGTACAATTACACCTATCTTTCTGACAGAACAGTGAGTGTCTGTAAGCCTTGGTTTACGTCGGTGTGCCGTTACACTTCTAAAACAGAGTAGACATGCTCATAAATCTACAGGCCTGAGGTATACACGGCTAGGTCTTAGCACTACATGCACTGCACATACAGGTTGGCTATGCGATGCCAGTGAAGTGGTAGAGGTTCATAGCTCACATCTTATTCAGCCTACAACGGGGGATTAGCATCTCAGATCCACCCACAGGTTTAACACTTGGGAATTTTGACACAGATGGAAATGTATGTGTGTACATATTCCACAGCGCTGCCGTGACACTCCGGCTTTCCCATGAAGCACTCTGGCGGACAGGCAATATATGCGGCTGTCTCTCCGAGTCTCGCTACGATTACTGTGATCCGTTGGAACGGAGAGAGAACCGGGACGATGAGGTGTGTGTGGCATAGACAGACCAGATGTGTGTCTGTGTATGTACGTAGCATTATGTGTGTGTTGGGGTAAGTATTTTAGGACACACAGTCAAGCCTGTCTCTTCAGCAGTCCTCCCTCAGTGTCCGTCTGTCTCTCTGTCTGCCACTGGAGACAGTCACAGCCAGCAACCAATCACATTAGAGCTCAGACTCACAGCAGCCTAGGAGACGCACTCCTCCTCTTTTCTCATTCTCCACTTCCTGTCCTCATGTATTAACTTGACTCAAACATTGTTGATCTAGGTAGGCCTGTTGAGAACGACTTCTAATGTTCAATGACAAGAAAAGGCAGAGTCTTTGAGATAGGACACAGATCCTTTAGGAGTTGGTGAGGAAAGCAGGGAGAAGCTCTGTCCCTGACTCATTCACCTCACAGCTGCCTGGATGACTGGGTCATTATCGGCAGATCAGATGTCAATAAAGGGACACCAATGGTACTTCAAAAGATGACTCAACCATCGCAAATACAATTAAAATGGAGGCACAGAAGTATGTTGAGTGAGGGGACCTCAGATGATATTGAATGTACATTAGTAACAGCATTATACTGAGACAGTCTTAGTAACAGTATTACACTGAGACAATCTTATCAGCATTATACTGAGACAGTCTTAACAGCATTATACTGAGACAGTCTTAACAGCATTATACTGAGACAGTCTTAGTAACAGCATTACACTGAGACAATCTTATCAGCATTATACTGAGACAGTCTTAACAGCATTATACTGAGACAGTCTTATCAGCATTATACTGAGACAGTCTTAACAGCATTATACTGAGACAGTCTTAACAGTATTATACTGAGACAGTCTTAACAGCATTATACTGAGACAGTCTTATCAGCATTATACTGAGACAATCTTATCAGCATTATACTGAGACAGTCTTAGTAACAGCATTATACTGAGACAGTCTTAACAGCATTATACTGAGACAGTCTTAACAGTATTATACTGAGACAGTCTTAACAGCATTATACTGAGACAGTCTTAGTAACGGCATTATACTGAGACAGTCTTAACAGTATTATACTGAGACAGTCTTAACAGCATTATACTGAGACAGTCTTGGTAACGGCATTATACTGAGACAGTCTTAACAGTATTATACTGAGACAGCCTTAACAGCATTATACTGAGACAGTCTTAGTAACGGCATTATACTGAGACAGTCTTAACAGTATTATACTGAGACAGTCTTAACAGTATTATACTGAGACAGTCTTAACAGTATTATACTGAGACAGTCTTAGTAACGGCATTATACTGAGACAGTCTTAACAGTATTATACTGAGACAGTCTTAGTAACGGCATTATACTGAGACAGTCTTAACAGCATTATACTGAGACAGTCTTAGTAACGGCATTATACTGAGACAGTCTTAACAGCATTACACTGAGACAGTCTTAGTAACAGCATACTGACAGACCCAGAGAGTAGAAAAATCCCCAATTTTCTCTCTCCGTCTCTCCCCTCACGTCTTTCCGTGATTAGCCGTGATTTAATTAGAGAACAAAATAACATGACATCTTCCACAGATTAGAATCAACTACACACACATACGCACACACACACACACACACACACACACACACACACACACACACACACACACACACACACACACACACACACACACACACACACACACACACACACACACACACACACACACACACACTGATCTGAAATGCATACAAAACGCACAGACATATGTATACGTATCTCTGATTATATTTCCAGGGTCAAACCCCCTGACTGACTGACTGACTGACAGACAGACAGACAGACTGACTGACTGACTGACTGACAGACAGACATTAGTACTCAGTGTTCAGTATGTTTATGAACTTCAGAGAAAAAGAGAAGCATCGCAGCAAAGACTCAATAACCTTTCTCTGGCTCTAGAGGTGGAGAGAGAGAGAGAGAGAGAGAGAGAGAGAGAGAGAGAGAGAGAGAGATAGATAGATAAATAGATCGAGATAGAGAGAATTAAACGAGAGTCATCCCCGCTGTCCTCTCACGTTCACAATGACAGTAATTACGCAGAAGGTCATTCAATTAAAAGGGGCCCTGCACCTACGCGGTGCCACACGGAAAATAAATGACTGCTAATTAAACGAATCAACCCTCGACCCACGGCGAGGGGGAGAGATGACGACATGCAGGGGAGTGGCGCTCTAAGTCAACGGTAACCTTTCTCATCTCCACCACCACGACTCCCAGACACCTGTGGTGGCACAGAGAAGAGTGTGGAAAAGCAATTAATACACATCTTTGTGTATAGGGTGACTAGGGTTGCACAATTCTGGGACTTTCAATATATTCCCTGGTTTTCCCGAAATCCTGGTTGGAGGGTTCCTAAAAGCAGGAGGGAATAAACCGAAAATCTGAATTCTTCCAACCAGGATTTCTAGAAATCTAAGGAATTTATTGAAAGTTCCTGGAATTTTGCAACCCTAGTTGTGACACTTCATACGGTCTGGGCTGTTACTAGGCTGTTACTGGGCTGTTACTGGGCTGTTACTAGGCTGTTACTAGGCTGTTACTGGGCTGTTACTAGGCTGTTACTGGGCTGTTACTAGGCTGTTACTAGGCTGTTACTGGGCTGTTACTAGGCTGTTACTGGGCTGTTACTAGGCTGTTACTTGGCTGTTACTAGGCTGTTACTAGGCTGTTACTGGGCTGTTACTAGGCTGTTACTGGGCTGTTACTAGGCTGTTACTAGGCTGTTACTAGGCTCTTACTAGGCTATTACTAGGCTGTTACTAGGCTGTTAATAGGCTGTTACTGGTCTGTTACTGGGCTGTTACTAGGCTTTTACTGGGCTGTTACTGGGCTGTTACTAGGCTGTTACTGGTCTGTTACTAGGCTGTTACTGGGCTGTTACTAGGCTGTTACTAGGCTGTGCGGTGGACATTTCTGCTCGTACTGTTAGGATGGTGAATGAGTGGTAGATTTACCTCACTAAGTAAGTAACAAAGTAGTTAGCCTTGCAGGAGCCTTGGATTAATTGAGTGCTAGGTATATGACTGCATGAACCTCTGAGATGTTTGATATGCTTTCATCAGCATTTAATTGGATGAAAATGCATGTTTCTAAAGAATAACATGTAGATATAAATGGTAGTGTGACAAACCTGACAGTGTGATACAACTGCTGTAGTTCCTGCACAGTGTAGAGTGATGCAGTTGATGCAGTATGCAGTAGACTCCTACGCCTTCACATATCTGACACACTGACAGTGGAGGAGATCCACTCACTGAGACATTTGTCAGAAACACCCAACCCATTATACAACCACCACTGTTTTGAAGAGGACGTAGTGACAACCCAAACGAAAAGAGGCCCTTAGGAGGGTTGTGACTTCGTGCCTTGATGTAAATCAATGTTATGTGTTTCACCAGATGGTGAACATGTAAGACACCTCCACTACTGACCCAGATCAGCTTCACTTTCTGTCTGTCTGTCTGTTTGTCTGTCTGTCTCTCTCTGTCACATTCCTCTCTGTCTGTCTGTCTGTCTGTCTGTCTGTCTGTCTGTCTGTCTGTCTGTCTGTCTGTCTGTCTGTCTGTCTGTCTGTCTGTCTGTCTGTCTGTCTGTCTGTCACGTTCCTCTCCTTCTGTCTGTCTGTCTCTCTGTCACGTTCCTCTCCTACTGTCTGTCTGTCTGTCTGTCTGTCTGTCTGTCTGTCTGTCTGTCTCTCTCACGTTCCTCTCCTTCTGTCTGTCACGTTCCTCTCTCTCTCTCTCTCTCTCTCACTCTCCTTCTGTCTGTCTGTCTGTCTGTCTGTCTGTCTGTCTGTCTGTCTGTCTGTCTGTCTGTCTGTCTGTCTGTCTGTCTGTCTGTCTGTCTGTCTGTCTGTCTGTCTGTCTGTCTGTCTGTCTGTCTGTCTGTCTGTCTGTCTGTCTGTCTGTCACGTTCCTTTCCTACTGTCTGTCTGTCACGTTCCTCTCCTACTGTGATTATTTTCCTAGTTTGTACTCTCTGTCTGTCTGTCTCTGTCTGTTTGTCTGTCACTGTCCTTATTTCTTGTGATGGCAGCGCATCAGTTACCCTCTGGTCTTGACATGAATGCTCATTCACTTGCCAAATGATACTGATTCAGGGGGAACCCAACTGCACTGCACTGTTACTTTGGTCTCTGCAGTTACAGAGCAAGTGTGATGCGTCCTGCCTCAGAAAAGTCCAGTCCTCTTGACAGAGGCCATAGTGCTCTTACACAACCTACTCCCTCAACTGTGCAAGCAGAGAACCAGAGAGGAGAGAGAGGCTAGATAACCAACTGTGACAGTAGAGAACCAGAGAGGAGAGAGAGGCTAGATAACCAACTGTGACAGTAGAGAACCAGAGAGGAGAGAGAGGCTAGATAACCAACTGTGGCAGTAGAGAACCAGAGAGGAGAGAGAGGCTAGATAACCAACTGTGACAGTAGAGAACCAGAGAGGAGAGAGGCTAGATAACCAACTGTGACAGCAGAGAACCAGAGAGGAGAGAGGCTAGATAACCAACTGTGACAGCAGAGAACCAGAGAGGAGAGAGGCTAGATAACCAACTGTGGCAGTAGAGAACCAGAGAGGAGAGAGAGGCTAGATAACCAACTGTGACAGTAGAGAACCAGAGAGGAGAGAGGCTAGATAACCAACTGTGACAGTAGAGAACCAGAGAGGAGAGAGAGGCTAGATAACCAACTGTGACAGTAGAGAACCAGAGAGGAGAGAGAGGCTAGATAAACAACTGTGGGGTTATCATCCTCAATTAAGTAGCTACCACAGAGAGAGAGAGACGCAGATCTTTTGTCATCAGAGCCCAGAGGACCAGAGGTGACGCGTTATCTGATATCGAGTGGCCCCCGTTTACTCCCGGGCCAAGCAGAGATGACACCAACCGTGTCAACCGCAGCAGCTGCTGAGGGATCGGTTGGTGTGTGTGTGTGTGTGTGTGTGTGTGTGTCCAGGGACATAATACTCTGGCGCCTTCGGCTGTCATGGGCCAAAACTAAAATCCACAGAATGAACACGTGCCATTAAAACATGGCCGAGTTCTCCATGGTCTGGAATGCCTGAGAATCAGACTTGATACAAGATGATTTACGTACAGAATAAAATGTTTAACATAGTCCTCATACAGTGAATCAGTCCGGGTGTGGTGTGTATCCCCTGGCATTCTCTCATAGGCCTAACCCACTAAATCATACAGTGGATCAGTCTGGGTGTGGTGTGTATCCCCTGGCATTCTCTCATAGGCCTAACCCACTAAATCATACAGTGGATCAGTCCGGGTGTGGTGTGTATCCCCTGGCATTCTCTCATAGGCCTAACCCACTAAATCATACAGTGGATCAGTCTGGGTGTGGTGTGTATCCCCTGGCATTCTCTCATAGGCCTAACCCACTAAATCATACAGTGGATCAGTCCGGGTGTGGTGTGTATCCCCTGGCATTCTCTCATAGGCCTAACCCACTAAATCATACAGTGGATCAGTCTGGGTGTGGTGTGTATCCCCTGGCATTCTCTCATAGGCCTAACCCACTAAATCATACAGTGGATCAGTCCGGGTGTGGTGTGTATCCCCTGGCATTCTCTCATAGGCCTAACCCACTAAATCATACAGTGGATCAGTCCGGGTGTGGTGTGTATCCCCTGGCATTCTCTCATAGGCCTAACCCACTAAATCATACAGTGGATCAGTCCGGGTGTGGTGTGTATCCCCTGGCATTCTCTCATAGGCCTAACCCACTAAATCAGATCATGACGCAGGACTGAAAGTATTCTTTCATGGGCCAGGTGCCAAACATCCTGCTTTTCCCACTGCGCCCTCATGACCTCACGGTTGGCATGGCGCTTGGCTAAAGCCTCTCCAGACAACACAGCCATACTGCCCTCCCATATGGCTGACATGAGTTCCTGCTGAGATCATTAATAATTGTAATTAATATACGGTAATAAAACACAAGACCAATTGAATTAATCAGCATGAAGAGATGGGATTAATTAAGGCTTGGACTGTACTGCTGTTCATGGTCTGTCTGTCCTGTCTTGTCTCGACTGGTCTGTCTGTCCTGTCTCTTTGTCCTTCCAGTCTGGTCTGTCCTGTCTGTCTGCCTGTCAGGTCTGGCCTGTTTGTCCTGTCTGGTCTGTCTGTCCTATCCGGTCTGCCTATCTGTCTGTCCAGTCTGCCTCTGTCCTGTCCAGTCTGTCTCTCTGTCCTGTCCAGTCTGCCTCTCTGTCCTGTCCAGTCTGTCTCTCTGTCCTGTCCAGTCTGTCTCTCTGTCCTGTCCAGTCTGCCTCTGTCCTGTCCAGTCTGTCTCTCTGTCCTGTCCAGTCTGCCTCTCTGTCCTGTCCAGTCTGTCTCTCTGTCCTGTCCAGTCTGCCTCTCTGTCCTGTCCAGTCTGTCTCTCTGTCCTGTCCAGTCTGCCTCTCTGTCCTGTCCAGTCTGTCTCTCTGTCCTGTCCAGTCTGTCTCTCTGTCCTGTCCAGTCTGCCTCTGTCCTGTCCAGTCTGCCTCTCTGTCCTGTCTGTTTGAGCTCAATAGGCCAATTTAAGGTGAGTTCTGTCCCTGTCTTGCATCTTTAGTGCTCTCCTCATCTCCACAGCTTGAACATGTGTTCTGTGTATCACTGGGTGGGGGTAAGGTCACTGCCTATCTGTCTGTCCTGTCTCTCTGTCCTGTCCAGTCTGCCTCTCTGTCCTGTCCAGTCTGCCTCTCTGTCCTGTCCAGTCTGTCTCTCTGTCCTGTCCAGTCTGTCTCTCTGTCCTGTCCAGTCTGCCTCTGTCCTGTCCAGTCTGTCTCTCTGTCCTGTCCAGTCTGCCTCTCTGTCCTGTCCAGTCTGTCTCTCTGTCCTGTCCAGTCTGCCTCTCTGTCCTGTCCAGTCTGTCTCTCTGTCCTGTCCAGTCTGCCTCTCTGTCCTGTCCAGTCTGTCTCTCTGTCCTGTCCAGTCTGTCTCTCTGTCCTGTCCAGTCTGCCTCTGTCCTGTCCAGTCTGCCTCTCTGTCCTGTCTGTTTGAGCTCAATAGGCCAATTTAAGGTGAGTTCTGTCCCTGTCTTGCATCTTTAGTGCTCTCCTCATCTCCACAGCTTGAACATGTGTTCTGTGTATCACTGGGTGGGGGTAAGGTCACTAGATATTTTTTAACCTCATGCAATTTACCATTGGTCAACTATAAAACACACAGAATGCTTTATCACGGGTACTGACCAAGACCAGACGGAGAGCACACATTACACCGGTTCTAAGCTCTCTGCACTGACTGCCTGTGATTTATAGAATTCATTTTAAGATTCTTCTGGATTTAAAACAAGCCACGATTGTGCAGCTTAATACATGTCAGACATGCTTTTACGTTCTGTACCCAGTAGGTCCCTCAGGTCCTCTGGCCTTTTAACTCTCCCAAAGCCTAGGACCAAGAGGCATGGAGAGGCAGCCTTTAGTTACTATGCCCCCAGCCTCTGGAACAGCCTGCCAGAGGACCTGGGAGGGGCTGAAACTGTGGACATATTTAAAAGAGATCTTAAAATACCTTTTCATCTTTGCTTTTCCTCAGGGTGCTTTTTAGTCGTTCATTTTTTATTGGTATTATTTTGTTTTTTATCCTCTTATGTTTGAGGTTTAGTAAATATTTCAGAATGCATTTTCATTGTTTTGATTTGTTTTGTTTTCCTGTGAAGCACATTGTGTTGCATTTCATGTCTGAAATGTTCTGTAGAAATACATCTTGATTTGATTATGGAGCAAGTTTCACCCCTGTTCTAAATGGATCATTGTAAGAGGAAACTGTTATGGCTTCTAATTGCTAAATGCTAAAGCTGCCAATAAAGTGTAAATGCTTTAGTTGACATGTTAAAGTACAGGAAGGAAGACTATTTGTGTCCACCCCAAAGGCAGAGAAAAACACAAGGCCAAATGCAGAATAACCTCCCCTCTCTGGACACTCCTACAGGCATAATTATCCTTCATGTCAATGCCACCACAAATGAACGCCATTTGTCACAGCTACGTTACATCATTTGCTAATGTGGAGCTTGCACCATTTGTAGACTCACTTAAAGGAGATGTGTACGGCCACCTTACATCCAGTTGTCAAGGAGGCTGATCGGCATGTAGCTAGGCAACATCCATGACTACCTGTACATGGGAATAATATTTCAAAGCATTTTACAACATGCCAACTTTCACACAGGAAATAAGCCCCTTCAATTACATTTAATTTTTCAACCCAGAGATTTTGTCTGCTCCTATCCAAACCTCTTGGTGTCACCTCATAATCTAAATTGAAACGATAAAGAGAATAACACTTGTAAAGCATGAACTGGTACCACATGTGGGAGATGAGGATATGGAAAGCATAAAGCCACATCTGATTCAGTGAATGATTTCACAGTGACTCAAACGGTGCCAAATGAACTCCAGATTACAATAATACCACTGGTGGGACAATTAAGACGACATAAACACTGCAGAGCTTGGCACCAAGGTAAGCCTTCTCTCCCTCTGTCTGTCTGTCTGTCTCTCTCTCTCTCTCTCACACACACACACACACACACACACACACACACACACACACACACACACACACACACACACACACACACACACACACACACACACACACACACACACACACACACACACACACACACACACACACACACACACACACACACACACACTCACCCAGTATTGTACAACTAACCTTGTGGGGAGACACACAATTCAGTCCCATTCAAAATCCTATTTTCCCTAACCCTTAACCATAGATCCTAACCCTAACACAAAACAAACCCTAGTTCCTAACCCTCACACTAATTCTAATCCTAACACTAGTTCTAACCTTAACCCTAAACCCCCTAGAAATAGCATTTGACCAAAATGTCCCCAGTTAGGCAAATTTGTTTTAGTTTACTATTCTTGTGGGGACATCTGTTCCCCACAAGTATAGTTAAAGACGTCCACACACACACACACACACACACACACACACACACACACACACACACACACACACACACACACACACACACACACACACACACACACACACACACACACACACACACACACACACACCATTGACACCCTGGTGGATGGGGATGGTCGGGGTGTTAGACCTTCACCGTGTCTCACCCTGTATTCATCCATCACCGTGGGACGAAGGCTAACCTGACAAATAGACAATATCACCAGCAGCTGCCAGGGCTAGGATAATTAATAAAGCTGGCAATATGGGGGAGCAATAAAGACTCACAAACACACACACTCAGACATGGAAAGTAGAAAGGGAGGGAGGGGAGGGAGAGCGGGGGAGAGAGAGAGAGTGAGGGGAGAGAGGGAGGGGGAGAGATGGAAAGAGAGAGAGAGAGACGGGAGAGAGAGAGAGAGGGGGGGGATATGGAAAGAGAGCGAGAGAGAGAGAGGGGAGAGAGAGAGAGGGAGGGAGGGGGGAGAGGTGGAAAGAGAGAGAGAGGGGAGAGAGAGAGGGAGGGAGAGATGGAAAGAGAGAGGGAGGGAGGGGGAAGGGATGGAAAGAGAGAGAGGGAGGGAGGGAGGGAGGGGGGAGAGATGGAAAGAGAGAGAGAATACAACATGTGATGGAGACACACCCCTCAACACCTGCTACAGGCTCTCTGTCATATGTGGGTGGAGTGTATGTACTGTATGAGTGTGTGGAAAGGATGTTTTAGGGGCTGTAGTGTGAGTACATGGAATGGTGTGTTCCCCTGATGGACAGACAGCATGTTCCTTAAAGAGAGGAGACACAAGTATGTCACCTGAACCCTGGGGGTGCCTGTGTGTGTGTCACCTGAACCCTGGGGGGTGCCTGTGTGTGTGTCACCTGAACCCTGGGGGGTGCCTGTGTGTTTCACCTGGACCCTGGGGGTGCCTGTGTGTGTGTCACCTGAACCCTGGGGGTGCCTGTGTGTGTGTCACCTGAACCCTGGGGGTGCCTGTGTGTGTGTCACCTGAACCCTGGGGGTGCCTGTGTGTGTGTCACCTGAACCCTGGGGGTGCCTGTGTGTGTGTCACCTGAACCCTGGGGGTGCCTGTGTGTGTGTCACCTGAACCCTGGGGGTACCTGTAGGTGTGTGTGTGTGTGTAAGGGTGGAAAACACTGACATAGAAACGGTGCCTAATTAGGCTGGGATTCATTCTGATCTGCTGTAGAGCCGTGCTACAGAGGACTTGACATTTGAAGGGTAATTTCTAATTGAACCGACATCTGCAGTGTTTACCTTGAATCTCCACGAACACAGTAACATTGCCTTTAAAGGTGGCGTTGTCGACAAGCGCGATGGGATTGAATCCCGGCCCTACTTCCCCACAGCTTCATTGAACGAGACAACATGTGTCCTGGTGCACAGCATGGTGTCTGCTGATTAGTGTGTTTACTGTGTACAGATGTGCCCCCCCCCCCACCACCTCCCCTCCGACTTCCTTTAAAGAACTTCAAAAGGCCCCATGGCGGTGGGCGCATGTTTGCTTGCAGCTTGCCTCTTTAGACAAAGACTATGTGGGCATTAAAGCTCTGAGCTTCATAGAGAAGGAAAAAAACAGGCATTACATGAGCCTTTACACAGTATACATAAAAGTGTCTATGTGCTCTCCCCACTCCCACACACACATACAGAATGTACACATTAGTTCAAACAGACACAACGTGGGTCTTCGCTCATTCCTTCATCTGTGGCGCTATGCTAATATGATTAGCCTGGATTATGGTAATGACGGACGGGGATTGGGATGGTGCCGGGCGGGATGTTGCGCTCCTCGTTTGGGGGACGAGTTAATTGGTTAGGCTGCTTTGATGTTCCCGGGGTGGGAGGGGAAAGAGAGGCAGAGATGGGACTGTACAGTATGTGTGTGGAAGGGGCGTGAGGGGGTTGTGAGATTCTGACTGTTGTGTTGTGTGTTAGCTGGTTCCAAGGGAGAAGGCCCCGGGGTTTGACTCCAGGACTGAAGACTTTTCTGTTGTTCCACCCTCTCTTCTACCCCCCCATGCCTTCACCTGATCAGGGTATTGATGTATAACTCCCCATGCCTTCACCTGATCAGGGTATTGATGTATAACTCCCCATGCCTTCACCTGATCAGGGTATTGATGTATAACTCCCCATGCCTTCACCTGATCAGGGTATTGATGTATAACTCCCCATCCCTTCACCTGATCAGGGTATTGATGTATAACTCCCCATGCCTTCACCTGATCAGGGTATTGATGTATAACTCCCCATGCCTTCACCTGATCAGGGTATTGATGTATAACTCCCCATGCCTTCACCTGATCAGGGTATTGATGTATAACTCCCCATGCCTTCACCTGATCAGGGTATTGATGTATAACACCCCATCCCTTCACCTGATCAGGGTATTGATGTATAACTCCCCATCCCTTCACCTGATCAGGGTATTGATGTATAACACCCCATGCCTTCACCTGATCAGGGTATTGATGTATAACTCCCCATGCCTTCACCTGATCAGGGTATTGATGTATAACTCCCCATGCCTTCACCTGATCAGGGTATTGATGTATAACTCCCCATGCCTTCACCTGATCAGGGGATTGATGTACACTACCATTCACTTAGAAATGTCCTTGTTTTTGAAAGAAAAGCACATTTTTCTCCATTAAAATATCAAATTGATCAGAAATACAGTGTAGACATTGTTAATGTTGTAAATTACTATTGTAGCTGGAAACAGCTGATTTTTAATGGAATATCTACATAGGTGTACAGATCCATTATCAGCAACCATCACTCCTGTGTTCCAATGGCACGTTGTGTTAGCTAATCCAAGTTTATCATTTTAAAAGGCTAATTGATCATTAGAAAACCATTTAGCAATTATGTAAGCACAGCTGAAAACTGTTGTGCTGATTAAAGAACAATAAAACTGGCCTTCTTTAGACTAGTTGAGTATCTGGAGCATCAGCATTTGTGGGTTCGATTACAGGCTCAAAATGGCCAGAAACAAAGACTTTCTGTTAAGCGGAGCGACACAGGGGAATCCAAGAGCAGACTCAGATGAGGAAACAGGGATGAATGAACCAAAATATTTATTGTTACACATGGAGATATGGAGTGCAGATCCAGGGAAGCTCGGATGAGTTGCAGAAAAAACAGATGTGGAGACTGAGGTTGGAGTTGGCTGAGTAGAACAGGGTAAACAGGTCCTGAGGGGAATCCAAGGTAGTGGTGGTGAGTAAAATCCAGAGCAAGGTAGTTGGGTGGTGAGATGTGGAATGGGAGATAGGAGCCAGAGAGGTAAACTGCAATGAGAGGATAAACAGTGTCAGGCAGGGATACAGGCACAGCAGAGTAACAGGATCTTGAATAATCATAAATGGCTAGAATCATGAACTGACTGAGTAGAGATTACGATCTGGCAGAGTGGAAGTGGTAGGACTGAGTATTTGTAGAGGTCTTGATTATGGAACGAGTTGCAGCTGGTAGGGATCTGTTCTGACTCCAGCACACCTGTCTCCAACCACACAATCACACAGAGAGGGAGAGTGTACAGGGGGAATAACTGCAGGTCAAGAAGACACCAGATGAACACCAGAGGGCGGAGCAGGAGCAGATGTGACACTTTCTTCTGAAACTCGTCAGTCTATTCTTGTACTGAGAAATGAAGGCTACTCCATGCGAGAAATTGCCAAGAAACTGAAGATCTCGTACAATGCTGTTTACTACTCCCTTCACAGAACAGTTCAAACTGTCTCTAACCAAAATAGAAAGATGAGTGGGAGGCCCCGGTGCACAACTGAGCAAGTGGACAAGTACATTAGTGTGTCTAGTTTGAGAAATTCCTTCACCGGGTATTGATGTATAACACCCCATCCCTTCACCTGATCAGGCTATTGATGTATAACTCCCCATCCCTTCACCTGATCAGGGTATTGATGTATAACACCCCATCCCTTCACCTGATCAGGGTATTGATGTATAACACCCCATCCCTTCACCTGATCAGGCTATTGATGTATAACTCCCCATCCCGTCACCTGATCAGGGTATTGATGTATAACACCCCATCCCTTCACCTGATCAGGCTATTGATGTATAACTCCCAATCCCTTCACCTGATCAGGGTATTGATGTATAACACCCCATCCCTTCACCTGATCAGGGTATTGATGTATAACACCCCATCCCTTCACCTGATCAGGCTATTGATGTATAACCTGGCACTCCTCAACACACCAACTGATCCAAACAGGATTAGAAGATCAAGCTCTAGCAGATATATATAACTCTACACCCAAATAAACCACAACCATTAGCCCTATGAAACCCTGCATGTCTTTATGTAATGGCGCATAACACTATAAAGACGGACTGCTTGGTTTCATGTGAGAAATAGGATTAGGGCATGACTCGCCCACACAAAGCCCTGAGCGGCTTGGCTGAACCATGGTGGATGTATCCTTAAGAGCAGGCATGGTAAACATAAAGACAACACCCCCACAGGACTGTCACAGGACGTCTGACAGTAAGCACAAGTGTCATATAATATACTGCAGCTTCTATTGGCAACTAAACTGGGGGTTGTGAGAATGATGGTATTTCCTGTGACAATTCTGGGTTTCATTGATAGTGTTTTTATATTGAAAATCGACATTTCTCTGTACATCCAAAGGGGATGGATATTTATATAGCCAATGTTAGTCCTGTCTAAAACTACCCTGGGAGGGGCATAGATTCACCCAAGTAAACCTCTATCATTTCAAACATCCGATTCCAGTGTCTCCATTGAGAAAATAAATAACCATATTCATAATTAACTTCCAGATACAAAATGGCTACAATGACGGATAAACACTGAGCTTCATTTAAAACCACAAATCACTTCAAAAGGCAGGAGAATATTCAATAGAGCAGACGTCCAGTAATTACCTCAAACCAATTTAAAGCTATTCATACTAGCGTGATTATACAGTGTACATTTTTTATGATTTCAAATGAGGGATAATGACAGTCGTGATGGGGTACTGTATGATTGATCAACAACAAGACAATGCTTCTTAAGTAAAAATCTTGCAATTTTATTTGCATATAAAAGCAGCTAAATATATCACAAGGAACTGAAAGAAAGAGAGAGAGCGGACCAACAAGGAGGAAACTAACAGCCAGAGAAACAGAACAGAGTGTAAAGGAGCATTTACAGTTGCAAAGTTGAGACCGCTTTTGGCAACATTTTTTTGTGCTAGCAAGATTGCATTTACACACAGTGCAAAATAAGAAAGAAAGCTATAAAAACAGAAATACTATCAGATTTACAATCGAGAGGACAACTAAACCTTTTTTAGGCAGGTGTGTCGTAAAAGAAAACCAACCACCGCCTGTCGGATAGTGAATTGCGTCTTAAACTCAAAACATTTTCTCTCTCATCCATGAACTTCTACCTTAGGGGCCTCCAACTGAGGTCCTGGGCAGGCTTTTGTTCCAGCCCAGCACTAACAAACCTCCATCAAATAAACAACTCCATTATATAGTTAGAAGTCCTGCTGGACTGGAACACAAGCCTCCACCCCCAGAAGCACTCAGAGACCGGAGGAGTTGGAGCCCCCTGCTTGACCCTAACAGTGGTAGTAAGACATGAACATTAAGGAAACGTTTCAACAACATTTGATGGGAGTGGCAAAGAAACAAGCTAAATCAAATACAGGCGAAGACACAAGAAAGAAAATCCCACCGGGATGTTTTCAACCAACAACTTTTAGTACAGATCTTTTACAACATGAATACAGTATATACAGTGGGGAGAACAAGTATTTGATACACTGCCGATTTTGCAGGTTTTCCTACTTACAAAGCATGTAGAGGTCTGTAATTTTTATCGTAGGTACACTTCAACTGCGAGAGAAGGAATCTAAAACAAAAATCCAGAAAATCATATTGTATGATTTTTAAGTAATTAATGTGCATTTTATTGCATGACATAAGTGTTTGATACAACTTACAGTTACAGGTACAGAAACCTTTGTTTGCAATTACAGAGATCATACGTTTCCTGTAGTTCTTGACCAGGTTTGCACACATTGCAGCAGGGATTTTGGCCCACTCCTCCATACAGACCTTCTCCAGATCCTTTAGGTTTCGGGGTTGTCACTGGGCAATACGGAATTTCAGCTGCCTCCAAATATTTTCTATTGGGTTCAGGTCTGGAGACTGGCTAGGCCACTCCAGGACCTTGAGATGCTTCTTACGGAGCCACTCCTTAGTTGCCCTGGCTGTGTGTTTCGGGTCGTTGTCATGCTGGAAGACCCAGCCACGACCCATCTTCAATGCTCTTACTGAGGGAAGGAGGTTGTTGGCCAAGATCTCGCGATACATGGCCCCATCCATCCTCCCCTCAATACGGTGCAGTCGTCCCGTCCCCTTTGCAGAATATCATCCCCAAAGAATGATGTTTCCACCTCCATGCTTCATGGTTGGGATGAGGTTCTTGGGGTTGAACTCATCCTTCCTCTTCCTCCAAACACGGCGAGTGGAGTTTAGACCAAAAAGCTCTATTTTTGTCTCATCAGACCTTCTACCATTCCTCCTCTGGATCATCCAGATGGTCATTGGCAAACTTCAGATGGACCTGGACATGCGCTGGCTTGAGCAGGGGGACCTTGCGTGTGCTGCAGGATTTTAATCCATGACGGCGTAGTGTGCTACTAATGGTTTTATTTGAGACTGTGGTCCCAGCTCTCTTCAGGTCATTGACCAGGTCCTGCCGTGTAGTTCTGGGCTGATCCCTCACCTTCCTCATGATCATTGATACCCCATGAGGTGAGATCTTGCATGGAGCCCCAGACCGAGGGTGATTGATCGTCATCTTGAACTTCTTCCATTTTCGAATAATTGCGCCAACAGTTGTTGCCTTCTCACCAAGCTGCTTGCCTATTGTCCTGGAGCCCATCCCAGCCTTGTGCATGTCTACAATTTCATCCCTGATGTCCTTACACAGCTCTCTGGTCTTGGCCATTGTGGAGCGGTTGGAGTCTGTTTGATTGAGTGTGTGAACAGGTGTCTTTTATACAGGTAACGAGTTCAAACAGGTGCATTTAACACAGGTAATGAGTGGAGAACAGGAGGGACTGTTAAAGAAAAACTAACAGGTCTGTGAGAGCTGGAATTGGTGGTGTCATGCACATTCTTGTCATGCAATAAAATGCAAACTAATTACTTAAAAATCATACAATGTGATTTTCTGGATTTTTGTTTTAGATTCCGTCTCTCACCGTTAATGTGTACCTATGATAAAAATTACAGACCTCTACATGCTTTGTAAGTAGGCAGTGTATCAAATACTTGTTCTCCCCACTATATATATATATATATATACTAGCTCTTCTCCAGATGTATCAGAATTGCAGACGGTAGATGTTAGATTATCTCAAGCGTATAATTTGATAGATTTCTTTCCCTGCTCTGTGTGGTGTAGTTTGACTGGGTTGATAGACACAAGTTAATAATAAATAAGGTCTTTCTCTGAGCTTGCAGAGAGTGGGGCTCTAGCTGACAACATTAAAGCTAGTTTAAGGCATCGTCCCTGTCAGCCAATCAGAAAGCAGAGTTGTCCAGGAAACAAAATGAAACCAAACACAAAAAACAAGAACGTACAAAATCAACAATGGCATCCAATACCGACGTTTCCAGCAAACACAAACCCCAAAAACGAAGGAAATTGTACAAATTCACAAAGCATCATTTATCTTACAGATCCGACTGCTTTTTCTTCCATAGCAAGATTGTATAACCACTCAGCACCCTATAACCCTACACCCCCCCTATAACCCCCACCCCCCACCCACACCTCTAACCCTACACCCCCCCTATAACCCCCACCCCCCACCCACACCTCTAACCCTACACCCCCCCTATAACCCCCACCCCCCACCCACACCTCTAACCCTACACCCCCCACACTCTTTCACTTTACAGCTTACAAAATAACAATATTTGAGAGAAACACTTAATATAATTATTTTGACATTATTTGTTAGAAAAAAAGGTTATTCTGGCCAACAAACCCCCCCCCCCCCCCCCTCTTTCACTGGTCATTCTCAGGAGCTGGAGGGGTTGGGCAGGTCGAACACGATTGGGGGGTTGGTGGGCTGGAAGCTGATCGTGCACGTGGAGGAGTTGATGAACGTGGTGCAGCCGTCAGTCATGATGCCATACCCTGTGGGGGAAGAACGCATCATCAGCACACGCCACGGGGAAGTCCAATGCATCATCAACATTGGCCATGAAGTGAGAAACCGTATTGTCAAATCGATTCATCAAAACCCCACAGGGTGCATTTCTTTCTGAGATACTTCTTTAATTGTCTCTCCTCTGAACTGAGTCTATTCATTTCTACACCTTTAATTAAAAACATAAAGGATGGAATGAGGGAGGGAGGTAGGGACTGAGGTAGGGAGGGACTGAGGGAGGGAGGTAGGGAGGGACTGAAGGAGGGAGGGACTGAGGTAGGGAGGGACTGAGGGAGGGAGGTAGGGAGGGACTGAGGGATGGAGGTAGGGAGACTGAGGGAGGGAGAGACTGAGGCAGAGAGGTAGGGAGGGACTGAGGGATGGAGGTAGGGAGGGACTGAGGGAGTGAGGTAGGGAGGGACTGAGAGATGGAGGTAGGGACTGAGGGAAGGAGGTAGGGAGGGACTGAGGGAGGGAGGTAGGGAGGGACTGAGTGATGGAGGTAGGGACGGAGGGACTGAGAGATGGAGGTAGGGACGGAGGGACTGAGGTAGGGAGGGACTGAGGGATGGAGGTAGGGAGGGAGGAAGGGACTGAAGGAGGGAGGTAGGGAGGGAGGGACTGAGGGAGGGAGGGACTGAGGTAGGGAGGGACTGAGGGAGGGAGGTAGGGAGGGACTGAGGGATGGAGGTAGGGAGGGACTAAGGGAGGTAGGAAGGGACTGAGAGATGGAGGTAGGGACGGAGGGACTGAGAGATGGAGGTAGGGACGGAGGGACTGAGGTAGGGAGGGACTGAGGGATGGAGGTAGGGAGGGAGGAAGGGACTGAAGGAGGGAGGTAGGGAGGGAGGGACTGAGGGAGGGAGGGACTGAGGTAGGGAGGGACTGAGGTAGGGAGGTAGGGAGGGACTGAGGGATGGAGGTAGGGAGGGAGGGACTGAGGGATGGAGGTAGGGAGGGACTGAGGGATAGAGGTAGGGAGGGACTGAGGGAGTGAGGTAGGGAGGGACTGAGGGATGGAGGTAGGGATTGAGGGAAGGAGGTAGGGAGGGACTGAGGGATGGAGGTAGGGAGGGAGGGACTGAGGGATGGAGGTAGGGAGGGACTGAGGGATAGAGGTAGGGAGGGACTGAGGGAGTGAGGTAGGGAGGGACTGAGGGATGGAGGTAGGGATTGAGGGAAGGAGGTAGGGAGGGACTGAGGGAGGGAGGTAGGGAGGGACTGAGGGATGGAGGTAGGGACGGAGGGACTGAGAGATGGAGGTAGGGACGGAGGGACTGAGGTAGGGAGGGACTGAGGGATGGAGGTAGGGAGGGAGGAAGGGACTGAAGGAGGGAGGTAGGGAGGGAGGGACTGAAGGAGGAGGTAGGGAAGGAGTGGCTGAGGAAGGGAGGTAGGGAGGGAGGGACTGAGGGAGGGAGGTATGGAGGGACTGAGGGAGGGAGTTATGGACTGAGGGAGGGAGGTAGGGACTGAGGGAGGAACTGAGGGAGGGACTGAGGGATGGAGGTAGGGAGGGACTGAGGTCTCTACCCCATAATGTCTCTAACACCACTACCCCATAATGTCTCCAACACCACCTCCCCACCCTGTCTACCCCCATAATGTCTCCAACACCACCTCCCCACCCTGTCTACCCCCATAATGTCTCCAACACCACCTCCCCACCCTGTCTACCCCATAATGTCTCCAACAACACCTCCCCACCCTGTCTACCCCCATAATGTCTACAACACCACCACCCCACCCTGTCTACCCCATAATGTCTCCAACACCACCTCCCCACCCTGTCTACCCCATAATGTCTCCAACACCACCTCCCCACCCTGTCTACCCCATAATGTCTCCAACACCACCTCCCCACCCTGTCTACCCCCATAATGTCTACAACACCACCACCCCACCCTGTCTACCCCATAATGTCTCCAACACCACCTCCCCACCCTGTCTACCCCATAATGTCTCCAACACCACCACCCCACCCTGTCTACCCCATAATGTCTCCAACACCACCACCCCACCCTGTCTACCCCATAATGTCTCCAACACCACCTCCCCACCCTGTCTACCCCCATAATGTCTACAACACCACCACCCCCACCCTGTCTACCCCATAATGTCTCCAACACCACCTCCCCCATCCCTGTCTAAGCAGGAGAAAGTACTGAACAGAAACCCATAACAACCCATCTCTCTTTCTCTCTAATCCATCCCTACTCCAAGTGCTTCTTCTACCCTGGGTTGTGGTGGGGGGGGTGTGTCTATGGGAGGCATCCTGACTGACCTTCATGTATTCCTCCGAAGGCGTGTAGTTTGGGCCGGACCCTCCTCTGGACCGTGTTGAGCAGCTCCACACAGCCCACCCTCTGCAGCTCCTTAGGAACCCAGTCTCTGAACCCTGAGGAACATGCAAGAAAGACAACAAACCTAGATAGGACAGCAACAATAACCTAACACAATAGTTACTAGGTAAAGCTATGCACCTTTTCTATTTTCCGCAGGTAAAGTCTTATCCCCAGCCCCTCCCCCTCTTTCTCCATACTCCAGCCACTCCCCCTCTCTCCCTTTCTCCATACTCCAGCCCCTCCCCCTCTCTCCCTTTCTCTATACTCCAGCCCCTCCCCCTCTCTCCCTTTCTCCATACTCCAGCCCCAGCCAATCGTTTCCAGTGTCTGTCAAACTGGTGTGAAATCGAGTTTCCCTATGCAATCAAACAGCACCCGTAGCAGTAGTAGTAGCAGGAGAGGAAGGAAATCTGTCAATAATGCCAGACACAGAATAGAAAGAGGGTCAAGAACAACTGTAGCTCAACAACTGAAGCTCAACAACTGAAGCTCAACAACTGAAGCTCAACAACTGTAGCTCAACAACTGAAGCTCAACAACTGTAGCTCAACAACTGTAGCTCAACAACTGAAGCTCAACAACTGAAGCTCAACAACTGAAGCTAAACAACTATGGAAAACAACTGAAGCTAAACAACTACGGAAAACAACTGAAGCTCAACAACTAAGGAAAACAACTAAAGCTAAACAACTACGGAAAACAACTGAAGCTAAACAACTACGGAAAACAACTGAAGCTCAACAACTAAGGAAAACAACTAAAGCTAAACAACTACGGAAAACAACTTAAGCTCAACAACTAAGGAAAACAACTGAAGCTCAACAACTAAGGAAAACAACTGAAGCTCAACAACTACGGAAGACAACTGAAGCTCAACAACTAAGAAAACAACTGAAGCTCAACAACTAAGGAAAACAACTGAAGCTCAACAACTAAGGAAAACAACTGAAGCTCAACAACTACGGAAGACAACTGAAGCTCAACAACTAAGAAAACAACTGAAGCTCAACAACTAAGGAAAACAACTGAAGCTAAACAACTACGGAAAACAACTGAAGCTCAACAACTAAGGAAAATAACTGAAGCTCAACAACTAAGGAAAACAACTGAAGCTCAACAACTAAGGAAAACAACTGAAGCTCAACAACTAAGGAAAACAACTGAAGCTAAACAGCTAAGGAAAACAACTGAAGCTAAACAGCTAAGGAAAACAACTGAAGCTTAACAACTAAGGAAAACAACTGAAGCTCAACAACGAAGGAAAACAACTGAAGCTCAACAACTAAGGAAAACAACTGAAGCTCAACAAATAAGGAAAACAATTTCATGTTCTACTGAGGGAGTAAACAAAGTTCCACTGTCAAATATAGAACCAGACTGGTTGGGAACATTAGAATTCTGCAGGGGAGGAGGGCTAAGATGATTATGCAAAGCTGATGCAGTGTACACACACACACGCATACACGCACATGAACGCAACCTAACCTGCTCCGTAATATATTCGGATGGATTTAAATAATGAGGGCAGCCCCATTAGGCATGGTGATGAAGGGTTGTGAATGTGATTGGTTAATTGGACTCACCGAGGGGAGGGCAGTGGGTCATGAGGATGTCAATGCCCTCTGGGACTTGGTTCCATTTATCCAGCAGAGACTGGCCCCTAGGCAGGTTGAACCCCCAGCCGTTAAACCACGGGCTCCTACAGGGACACAGACACAACAACATATGACCCTCTACACCAAAACAAGAAGACAATGTGTAACACATTTAAAACACACACACACAACACACACACACACACACACACACACACACACACACACACACACACACACACACACACACACACACACACACACACACACACACACACACACACACACACACACACACACACACACACACACACACACAGAAAACGATTTACACAATTTCCAAACACTAGGCAGCAACTGACTGTATGATCTCCCCAACCCCCTCCCAGACTGAAGCAGTGTGACTGACGTGAGATGGCCCTCCTCAGGCAGAGTGGATATAACCCTCCCAGACTGAAGCAGTGTGACTGACGTGAGATGGCCCTCCTCAGGCAGAGTGGATATAACCCTCCCAGACTGAAGCAGTGTGACTGACGTGAGATGGCCATCAGGCAGAGTGGATCTAACCCTCCCAGACTGAAGCAGTGTGACTGACGTGAGATGGCCCTCCTCAGGCAGAGTGGATATAACCCTCCCAGACTGAAGCAGTGTGACTGACGTGAGATGGCCCTCCTCAGGCAGAGTGGATATAACCCTCCCAGACTGAAACAGTGTGACTGACGTGAGATGGCCCTCCTCAGGCAGAGTGGATCTAACCCTCCCAGACTGAAGCAGTGTGA
>NW_022261980.1:6484988-6499988 GCF_002021735.2 Oncorhynchus kisutch | reverse complement strand
CTGTGGTAGAGGCTCACAGAGCCAGGGCTGTGGTAGAGGCTCACAGAGCCAGGACTGTGGTAGAGGCTCACAGAGCCAGGGCTGTGGCAGAGGTTCACAGAACCAGGGCTGTGGTAGAGGCTCACAGAGCCAGGGCTGTGGCAGAGGTTCACAGAACCAGGGCTGTGGTAGAGGCTCACAGAGCCAGGGCTGTGGTAGAGAGGCTCACAGAGCCAGGACTGTGGTAGAGCCTCACAGAGCCAGGACTGTGGTAGAGAGGCTCACAGAGCCAGGACTGTGGTAGAGAGGCTCACAGAGCCAGGGCTGTGGTAGAGAGGCTCACAGAGCCAGGGCTGTGGCAGAAGTTCACAGAGCCAGGACTGTGGTAGAGAGGCTCACAGAGCCAGGGCTGTGGTAGAGGCTCACAGAGCCAGGACTGTGGTAGAGAGGCTCACAGAGCCAGGACTGTGGCAGAGGCTCACAGAGCCAGGACTGTGGTAGAGAGGCTCACAGAGCCAGGGCTGTGGTAGAGAGGCTCACAGAGCCAGGACTGTGGTAGAGGCTCACAGAGCCAGGACTGTGATAGAGGCTCACAGAGCCAGGACTGTGGCAGAGGCTCACAGAACC
This sequence comes from Oncorhynchus kisutch, assembly GCF_002021735.2. Taxonomy (NCBI): domain Eukaryota; kingdom Metazoa; phylum Chordata; class Actinopteri; order Salmoniformes; family Salmonidae; genus Oncorhynchus; species Oncorhynchus kisutch. Next base: position 6,499,382 of record NW_022261980.1, on the reverse strand, counting down.
AGGGCTGTGGTAGAGGCTCACAGAGCCAGGGCTGTGGTAGAGGCTCACAGAGCCAGGACTGTGGTAGAGGCTCACAGAGCCAGGGCTGTGGCAGAGGTTCACAGAACCAGGGCTGTGGTAGAGGCTCACAGAGCCAGGGCTGTGGCAGAGGTTCACAGAACCAGGGCTGTGGTAGAGGCTCACAGAGCCAGGACTGTGGCAGAGGCTCACAGAGCCAGGACTGTGGTAGAGAGGCTCACAGAGCCAGGGCTGTGGCAGAGGCTCACAGAGCCAGGGCTGTGGTAGAGAGGCTCACAGAGCCAGGACTGTGGCAGAGGCTCACAGAGCCAGGACTGTGGTAGAGAGGCTCACAGAGCCAGGACTGTGGCAGAGGCTCACAGAGCCAGGACTGTGGTAGAGAGGCTCACAGAGCCAGGGCTGTGGCAGAGGCTCACAGAGCCAGGGCTGTGGTAGAGAGGCTCACAGAGCCAGGGCTGTGGCAGAGGCTCACAGAGCCAGGGCTGTGGTAGAGAGGCTCACAGAGCCAGGGCTGTGGCAGAGGCTCACAGAACCAGGGCTGTGGTAGAGGCTCACAGAGCCAGGGCTGTGGTAGAGGCTCACAGAGCCAGGACTGTGGTAGAGGCTCACAGAGCCAGGGCTGTGGCAGAGGTTCACAGAACCAGGGCTGTGGTAGAGGCTCACAGAGCCAGGGCTGTGGCAGAGGTTCACAGAACCAGGGCTGTGGTAGAGGCTCACAGAGCCAGGACTGTGGTAGAGAGGCTCACAGAGCCAGGACTGTGGTAGAGAGGCTCACAGAGCCAGGGCTGTGGTAGAGAGGCTCACAGAGCCAGGACTGTGGTAGAGGCTCACAGAGCCAGGACTGTGGTAGAGGCTCACAGAGCCAGGACTGTGGCAGAGGCTCACAGAACCAGGGCTGTGGTAGAGGCTCACAGAGCCAGGGCTGTGGTAGAGGCTCACAGAGCCAGGACTGTGGTAGAGGCTCACAGAGCCAGGGCTGTGGCAGAGGTTCACAGAACCAGGGCTGTGGTAGAGGCTCACAGAGCCAGGGCTGTGGCAGAGGTTCACAGAACCAGGGCTGTGGTAGAGGCTCACAGAGCCAGGGCTGTGGTAGAGAGGCTCACAGAGCCAGGACTGTGGTAGAGCCTCACAGAGCCAGGACTGTGGTAGAGAGGCTCACAGAGCCAGGACTGTGGTAGAGAGGCTCACAGAGCCAGGGCTGTGGTAGAGAGGCTCACAGAGCCAGGGCTGTGGCAGAAGTTCACAGAACCAGGGCTGTGGTAGAGGCTCACAGAGCCAGGGCTGTGGCAGAGGTTCACAGAGCCAGGGCTGTGGTAGAGGCTCACAGAGCCAGGACTGTGGTAGAGGCTCACAGAGCCAGGACTGTGGTAGAGGCTCACAGAGCCAGGGCTGTGGCAAAGGTTCACAGAGCCAGGGCTGTGGCAGAGGCTCACAGAACCAGGGCTGTGGTAGAGAGGCTCACAGAGCCAGGGCTGTGGCAGAGGCTCACAGAGCCAGGGCTGTGGTAGAGAGGCTCACAGAGCCAGGGCTGTGGCAGAGGCTCACAGAACCAGGGCTGTGGTAGAGAGGCTCACAGAGCCAGGACTGTGGCAGAGGCTCACAGAGCCAGGGCTGTGGTAGAGAGGCTCACAGAGCCAGGGCTGTGGTAGAGAGGCTCACAGAGCCAGGGCTGTGGCAGAGGCTCACAGAACCAGGGCTGTGGCAGAGGCTCACAGAACCAGGGCTGTGGTAGAGATGCTCACAGAGCCAGGGCTGTGGCAGAGGCTCACAGAGCCAGAGCTGTGGCAGAGGCTCACATAGCCAGGGCTGTGGTAGAGAGGCTCACAGAGCCAGGGCTGTGGCAGAGGCTCACAGAACCAGGGCTGTGGTAGAGAGGCTCACAGAGCCAGGGCTGTGGCAGAGGCTCACAGAGCCAGGGCTGTGGCAGAGGCTCACAGAGCCAGGGCTGTGGTAGAGAGGCTCACAGAGCCAGGGCTGTGGTAGAGAGGTTCACAGAGCCAGGGCTGTGGCAGAGGCTCACAGAGCCAGGGGTGTGGTAGAGAGGCTCACAGAGCCAGGGCTGTGGTAGAGAGGCTCACAGAGCCAGGGCTGTGGTAGAGAGGCTCACAGAGCCAGGGCTGTGGTAGAGAGGCTCACAGAGCCAGGGCTGTGGTAGAGAGGTTCACAGAGCCAGGGCTGTGGTAGAGAGGCTCACAGAGCCAGAGCTGTGGCAGAGGCTCACATAGCCAGGGCTGTGGTAGAGAGGCTCACAGAGCCAGGGCTGTGGCAGAGGCTCACAGAACCAGGGCTGTGGTAGAGAGGCTCACAGAGCCAGGGCTGTGGCAGAGGCTCACAGAGCCAGGGCTGTGGCAGAGGCTCACAGAGCCAGGGCTGTGGTAGAGAGGCTCACAGAGCCAGGGCTGTGGCAGAGTGGCTCACAGAGCCAGGGCTGTGGCAGAGGCTCACAGAACCAGGGCTGTGGTAGTAGAGAGGCTCACAGAGCCAGGGCTGTGGCAGAGGCTCACAGAGCCAGGGCTGTGGTAGAGAGGCTCACAGAGCCAGGGCTGTGGCAGAGGCTCACAGAACCAGGGCTGTGGTAGAGAGGTTCACAGAGCCAGGACTGTGGCAGAGGCTCACAGAGCCAGGACTGTGGTAGAGAGGCTCACAGAGCCAGGACTGTGATAGAGAGGTTCACAGAGCCAGGACTGTGGTAGAGAGGCTCACAGAGCCAGGGGTGTGGTAGAGAGGCTCACAGAGCCAGGACTGTGGTAGAGAGGTTCACAGAGCCAGGACTGTGGTAGAGAGGCTCACAGAGCCAGGACTGTGGTAGAGAGGCTCACAGAGCCAGGACTGTGGTAGAGAGGCTCACAGAGCCAGGGCTGTGGTAGAGAGGCTCACAGAGCCAGGACTGTGGTAGAGAGGCTCACAGAGCCAGGACTGTGAGGAGTAAAACAACAACAACCTGGGACTAACTCAGATGAATAATGTTTAGAGACTGGATGAGAAGGGCAGGGAGATGCCAGGGAACTCACCATACGTATTGAAATTGGCACGATCTTACAAGTAGTGTGATTCGATACAGGGATTTTAAGGCGATTCGATGTTCCAAACATATTGCTCACCATACAGTTGAGGTCAGAGGTTTACATACATCTTCACAACTTTTTCACAATTCCTGACATTTAATCCTAGTAAAAATGCCCTGTTTTAGGTCAGTTAGGATCACCACTTAATTTTAAGAATGTGAAATGTCAGAATAATAGTAGAGAGAATTATTTATTTCAGCTTTTATTTCTTTCATCACATTCCCAGTGGGTCAGAAGTTTACATACACTCAATTAGTATTTGGTAGCATTGCCTTTAAATTGTTTAACTTGGGTCAAACATTTCGGGTAGCCTTCCACAAGCTTCCCACAATAAGTTGGGGGAATGTTGGCCCATTCCTCCTGACAGAGCTGGTGTAACTGAGTCATGTTTGTAGGCCTCCTTGCTCGCACACACTTTTTCAGTTCTGCCCACAAATTTTCTATAGGATTGAGGTCAGGGCTTTGTGATGTCCACTCCAATACCTTGACTTTGTTGTCCTTAAGCCATTTTGCCACAACTTTGGAAGTATGCTTGGGGTCATTGTCCATTTGGAAGACCCATTTGAGACCAAGCTTTAACTTCCTAACTGATGTCTTGAGATGTTGTTTCAATATATCCACGTAATTTTCCTACCTCATGATTGCCATCTATTTTGTTTAGTGCACCAGTCCCTCCTGCAGCAAAGCAGCCCCACAACATGATGCTGCCACCCCCGTGCTTCACGGATGGGATGGTGTTCTTCGGCTTGCAAACCTCCCCCTTTTTCCTCCAAACATAACGATGGTCATTATGGCCAAACAGTTCTATTTTTCTTTCATCAGACCAGAGGACATTTCTCCAAAAAGTACGATCTTTGTCCCCATGTGCAGTTGCAAACAGTAGTCTGGCTTTTTTATGGTGGTTTTGGAGCAGTGGCTTCTTCCTTGCTGAGCGGCCTTCCAGGTTATATCGATATAGGACTCGTTTTACTGTGGATATAGATACTTTTGTACCTGTTTCCTCCAGTATCTTCACAAGGTCCTTTGCTGTTGTTCTGGGATTGATTTGCACTTTTCACACCAAAATATGTTCATCTCTAGGCGACAGAACGCGTCTCCTTCCTGAGCGGTATGACAGCTGCATCACACTGCTCAGGTAGGCCTTGAAATACATCCACAGGTACACCTCCAATTGACTCAAGTGATGTCAACTAGCCTATCAGAAACTTCTAAAGCCATGACATAATTTTCTGGAATTTTCCAAGCTGTTTAAAGGCACAGTCAACTTAGTGTATGTAAACTTCTGACCCACTGGAATTGTGATACAGTGAATTATAAGTGAAATAATCTGTCTTTAAACAATTGTTGGAAAAATTAGAGTAGAAGTCCTAACCGACTTGCCAAAACTATAGTTTGTTAACAAGAAATTTGTGGAGTGGTTGAAAAACAGGTTTAATTGACTGTATGTAAACTTCCAACTTCAACTGTATGTCTGCTGCAGAGAGACAAGAGAGAGCATGAGAAAATTAGTTTTGACCCATCTCAACTAAATGTGCTGTCAACAAATTGCCTCCATATTTAAAAAGAAGATGGAGAACAAGCTATGTAGAATAAATAGAGTTCTGGCACCGGTACAGCCAACTAGCGCAAAAAAAATATTGTACTATTGTCAAAACGATACAATATATCGTCAGAAATGGTATCCTGATATGTAACTGTATGGCTTTTGTCCCCCATCACTACTGATGAGTGATGTGTCAGCTATCTATACCTATCTATACCTATACATATATATACCTATACCTATCTATACCTATACATACCTATACCTATACATACCTATACCTATCTATACCTATACCTATCTATACCTATACCTATATATACCTATACATACCTATACCTATCTATACCTATACATACCTATACCTATACATACCTATACCTATCTATACCTATACATATCTATACCTATACATACCTATACCTATCTATACCTATACATACCTATACCTATCTATACCTATACATATCTATACCTATCTATACCTATACCTATCTATACCTATCTATACCTATACATACCTATACCTATACATATATATACCTATACCTATCTATACCTATACATACCTATACCTATACCTATACATACCTATACCTATACCTATCTATACCTATACATACCTATACCTATATATACCTATACATATCTATACCTATACATACCTATACCTATCTATACCTATACATATCTATACCTATCTATACCTATACATACCTATACCTATCTATACCTATACATATCTATACCTATACCTATCTATACCTATCTATACCTATACATATCTATACCTATACATACCTATACCTATACATATATATACCTATACCTATCTATACCTATACATACCTATACCTATCTATACCTATACATACCTATACCTATCTATACCTATACATACCTATACCTATATATACCTATACATATCTATACCTATACATACCTATACCTATCTATACCTATACATATCTATACCTATACATATATATACCTATACCTATCTATACCTATACATATATATACCTATACATATATATACCTATACTTATCTATACCTATACATACCTATACCTATCTATACCTATACATATCTATACCTATACATACCTATACCTATCTATACCTATACATACCTATACCTATCTATACCTATACATACCTATACCTATTTATACTTATACATATCTATACCTATCTATACCTATCTATACCTATACCTATCTATACCTATACCTATCTATACCTATACATATCTATACCTATTTATACTTATACATATCTATACCTATCTATACCTATACATACCTATACCTATCTATACCTATACATATATATACCTATACCCCTCTATACCTATACATATATATACCTATACCTATCTATACCTATACATATCTATACCTATTTATACCTATCTATACCTATACATATCTATACCTATTTATACCTATCTATACCTGTACCTATACATATCTATACCTATCCCTATCTATACCTATACCTATCTATACCTATACCTATCTATAGCTATACCTATCTATACCTATACATATCTATACCGATACCTATCTATAACTATCTATAGCTATACCTATATCTATCTATACCTATACCTATCTATACCTAAACATATCTACACCTATCCATACCTATACCTATCTATACCTATACATATCTATACCTATCCCTATCTATACCTATCTATAGCTATACCTATCTATCTATCTATCTATTTATACTTATACATATCTATACCTATACATATTTATACCTATCTATACCTATACATATCTATACCTATCCCTATCTATACCTAGCTATACCTATACCTATCTATAGCTATACCTATCTATAGTCATACATATCTATACCTATACCTATCTATACCTATACATATCTATACTTATACCTATCTATAGTTATAGCTATACCTATCTATACCTATAACTATCTATACCTATATCTATCTATACCTATACCTATCTATAGCTATACCTATCTATAGCTATACCTATCTATACCTATACCTATCTATACCTGTATGTGATGTGTGAGCTCCAGCTGAACCCAGACAGGCCTATCTATACCTGTATGTGATGTGTCAGCTCTAGCTGAACACAGACAGGACTATCTATACCTGTATGTGATGTGTCAGCTCCAGCTGAACCCAGACAGGACTATCTATACCTGTATGTGATGTGTCAGCTCCAGCTGTACCCAGACAGGCCTATCTATACCTGTATGTGATGTGTGTGCTCCAGCTGAACCCAGACAGGACTATCTATACCTGTATGTGATGTGTGAGCTCCAGCTGAACCCAGACAGGACTATCTATACCTGTATGTGATGTGTGTGCTCCAGCTGAACCCAGACAGGACTATCTATACCTATACCTACACCTAGCTATACCTATATATACCTATACCTATACCTATCTATACCTGTATGTGATGTGTCAGCTCCAGCTGAACCCAGACATGACTATCTATACCTGTATGTGATGTGTCAGCTCCAGCTGAACCCAGACAGGACTATCTATACCTGTATGTGATGTGTCAGCTCCAGCTGAACCCAGACATGACTATCTATACCTGTATGTGATGTGTGTGCTCCAGCTGAACCCAGACAGGACTATCTATACCTGTATGTGTCTGGTCGATATAGTCTTTACATTCCACTATAACCCTGTCTCTTTGATGAGAGGTGTATCATGTGGGCATGCTCTCAACAGGGAGGTCATGTGCTCTTCCAAAAACACAAGGACTTACAGGTAGAAGGGTAGATGCTCTTAGCGTTTCCTCAGACAAAGCCATTGGCTGACTGTAAACCAATCAGCTACTTGGAATGGGGCTTAACAAGTGATGTGGACAATAGCACCTTATGAGTGGTACTAGTTCTCCCTGTTGATCACTACAGATCTGTTTCTATTCTATGTTCTGAACATTCCTCTCTGTGTAAGACTGTCTGTTTAATGAGCCCTGTATCGTTTAGCCTTTTCCCAAACCAGGACGGGGGGGCACCAGGAAGGAGGTACGACAAAATCCCATTACAAAGACTAAAGACTGAAGCTTGTTACCATAGCAACCCAACGATCGTGTGTTGAATCAACCGGTGAAAGGGTTTCAAGTTGCGGCAGCCAGTCAGACTGAACCCATTTAGCCTCGGATGCCCAACGTCAATATTCAATTAGGCCCACGGACATCATTAGATCTGCGCCAAGTCTCCCCGGACCTGACACTGCTGTTAACCTGTCTCCCTCCTCCTCTCCCTCTATCCATCCTCCTCTAACTCTACAGCTATTCTTCTGATGATGTATCTTAACCAGCTTCCCTCCTCCCCTCCCCCTCTATCCTCCTTAACTACTGATATTATGGTTCATCTTAGTCTCTCCCTTCTCCCCCACCTCCCCCTTAACCATGCCTCTCATAGTTCTTAACCTGTCTCCATCCATCCCTCTCCTCCTCCCTCTCCCTTCTCTGGACACTACTCTGTCCTGCTTCAGTTAGTCTGGAGGTGGAGTAAGTCAACAGGCAGCCAGGGGGTTAGAGACAGTACTGTCTGAAGTCAACAGGCAGCCAGGGGGTTAGAGACAGTAGTGTCTAAAGTCAACAGAGATCTAGACAGAGATAAGGCAGCCAGGGGGTTAGAGACAGTACTGTCTGAAGTCAACAGGCAGCCAGGGGGTTAGAGACAGTAGTATCTAAAGTCAACAGAGATCTAGACAGAGGTAAGGCAGCCAGGGGGTTAGAGACAGTAGTGTCTAAAGTCAACAGAGATCTAGACAGAGATAAGGCAGCCAGGGGGTTAGAGACAGTAGTGTCTAAAGTCAACAGAGATCTAGACAGAGATAAGGCAGCCAGGGGGTTAGAGACAGTAGTGTCTAAAGTCAACAGAGATCTAGACAGAGATAAGGCAGCCAGGGGGTTAGAGACAGTAGTGTCTAAAGTCAACAGAGATCTAGACAGAGGTAAGGCAGCCAGGGGGTTAGAGACAGTACTGTCTAAAGTCAACAGAGATCTAGACAGAGGTAAGGCAGCCAGGGGGTTAGAGACAGTAGTGTCTAAAGTCAACAGACATCTAGACGGAGGTCCTGGTCATGTCCCTGGCCTGTCTCTGGTCCTGTCCCTGGCCTGTCTCGGGGCGGTCCCTCCACCTCTACAGGTCTCCACTTTACCCCCTGGTCTTGTCCTTGGCCTGTCCCTGGTCCTGGCCTGTCCCTGGTCCAGTCCCTGGTCCTTGTCCCTGGCCTGTCTTGGGCCGGTCCCTCCACCTCTACAGGTCTCCACTTTACCCCCTGGTCCTGTCCCTGGTCCTGGCCTGTCCCTGGCCCTGGCCTGTCTCGGGCCCGGTCCCTCCACCTCTACAGGTCTCCAGGAAACCGAGATGATAACCTAGATACACTACATATACAAAAGTTTGTGGACACCCCTTTAAGTTAGTGGATTCGGTTATATCAGCCAAACCCGTTGCTGACAGGTGTATAAAATCGAGCACACGATCATGCAATCTCCATAGACAAACATTGGCAGTAGAATGGCCCGTACTGAAGAGCTCAGTGACTTTCAACGTGGCACAGTCATAGGATGCCATATTTCCAACAAGTCAGTCAAATGTCTGCCCTGTTAGAGCTGCCCCGGTCAGCTGTAAGTGCTGTTATTGTGAAGTGGAAACGTCTAGGAGCAACAACAGCTCAGAAGCAAAGTGGTAGGACACACAAGCTCACAGAACGGGACCGCTGAGTGGGCTCTGTCTTCGCTGAACTGGGAGTACGAGGGCTGAGTACAATTTCTGATGCAGCTGCCTGCTACCTGGATCATCCAACGGGCACATGCCTTAGAAGGTAGAGCTAACGCCTCTCTGGCTCTCCCTAACTTCCTAACACGCACACGCACGCACACACCAATACCTATCTATACCTATACCTATACCTAGCTATACCTATATATACCTATACCTATCTATACCTGTATGTGATGTGTCAGCTCCAGCTGAACCCAGACAGGACTATCTATACCTGTATGTGTCTGGTCGATATAGTCTTTACATTCCACTATAACCCTGTCTCTTTGATGAGAGGTGTATCATGTGGGCATGCTCTCAACAGGGAGGTCATGTGCTCTTCCAAAAACACAAGGACTTACAGGTCTAACTTCCCTAACTTCCTAACACACACACACGGACGGACACACACACACTCACACACGGAGACACACACGGATGGACACACACACACATGGACACACACAAACACGCACACACACGGACGGACACACACACACTCACACACGGAGACACACACGGACGGACACACACACACATGGACACACACACACACACACAAACACACACACACACACACACACACGGAGACACACACACATGGACACACACACGGACACACACACACAGGAATAGTGTGTGTTCTGTCATGCTGATCCGGTCTCAGGTGCTGCCGTGTGACGCTCGACACTACAACCACTGATCACCTGCACACACTGATATCAACCTGCTGCCAGCTTTTACACGGAGAGAGAGAGACCAGACTGTAGTCCACCCACAGCTCTGTGTGGCAGTAGGAGAGAGGAGGGGAAAGACAGAAAAAATAAGAGGCAGAGAGAGAAAGAGAGAGAGAGGAGAGAGAAAGAGAGAGATGTAGAGAGAAAGAGAGAGATTTAGAGAGAAAGAGAGAGGAGAGAGAAAGAGAGAGGAGAGAGAGAGGAGAGAGAGAAAGAGCGGGTGAGAGAAGACAGGGAGAGATATAGAGTATGCACTATGTGCTGGCTCAGTGATCCATCGTGTGTGACCTCTCTGTCAGAGCGGCCCAGGGGCCAGTGTGGGAGGGGCCTAATTGATCTAGCTGTCAGGACCAATGAGCAAGGCCATGTTAATGGGACTTTTATAAGCCCCGCGGGACACACTGCAGACTAGACTAGACACAGTGTGTGTATATTGAGTATGAGAATACAGGAGAAACTGCTGTGTTTGTGTGTTGACGGTGTATTGGTATGTGAGCTTTTAGTGTGAGAGAGATTGCGTGTGTATGTATATATGTGTGTGTATATATATATATATATATATATGTGTGTGTGTGTATATAAGTGTGTGTGTATATATATATATATATATGTGTATATACAGTGCCTTGCGAAAGTATTCGGCCCCCTTGAACTTTGCGACCTTTTGCCACATTTCAGGCTTCAAACATAAAGATATAAAACTGTATTTTTTTGTGAAAAATCAACAACAAGTGGGACACAATCATGAAGTGGAACAACATTTATTGGATATTTCAAACTTTTTTAACAAATCAAAAACTGAAAAATTGGGCGTGCAAAATTATTCAGCCCCTTTACTTTCAGTGCAGCAAACTCTCTCCAGAAGTTCAGTGAGGATCTCTGAATGATCCAATGTTGACCTAAATGACTAATGATGATAAATACAATCCACCTGTGTGTAATCAAGTCTCCGTATAAATGCACCTGCACTGTGATAGTCTCAGAGGTCCGTTAAAAGCGCAGAGAGCATCATGAAGAACAAGGAACACACCAGGCAGGTCCGAGATACTGTTGTGAAGAAGTTTAAAGCCGGATTTGGATACAAAAAGATTTCCCAAGCTTTAAACATCCCAAGGAGCACTGTGCAAGCGATAATATTGAAATGGAAGGAGTATCAGACCACTGCAAATCTACCAAGACCTGGCCGTCCCTCTAAACTTTCAGCTCATACAAGGAGAAGACTGATCAGAGATGCAGCCAAGAGGCCCATGATCACTCTGGATGAACTGCAGAGATCTACAGCTGAGGTGGGAGACTCTGTCCATAGGACAACAATCAGTCGTATATTGCACAAATCTGGCCTTTATGGAAGAGTGGCAAGAAGAAAGCCATTTCTTAAAGATATCCATAAAAAGTGTCGTTTAAAGTTTGCCACAAGCCACCTGGGAGACACACCAAACATGTGGAAGAAGGTGCTCTGGTCAGATGAAACCAAAATTGAACTTTTTGGCAACAATGCAAAACGTTATGTTTGGCGTAAAAGCAACACAGCTCATCACGTTGAACACACCATCCCCACTGTCAAACATGGTGGTGGCAGCATCATGGTTTGGGCCTGCTTTTCTTCAGCAGGGACAGGGAAGATTGTTAAAATTGATGGGAAGATGGATGGAGCCAAATACAGGACCATTCTGGAAGAAAACCTGATGGAGTCTGCAAAAGACCTGAGACTGGGACGGAGATTTGTCTTCCAACAAGACAATGATCCAAAACATAAAGCAAAATCTACAATGGAATGGTTCAAAAATAAACATATCCAGGTGTTAGAATGGCCAAGTCAAAGTCCAGACCTGAATCCAATCGAGAATCTGTGGAAAGAACTGAAAACTGCTGTTCACAAATGCTCTCCATCCAACCTCACTGAGCTCGAGCTGTTTTGATAGGAGGAATGGGAAAAAAATTGGGTCTCTCGATGTGCAAAACTGATAGAGACATACCCCAAGCGACTTAAAGCTGTAATCGCAGCAAAAGTTGGCGCTACAAAGCATTAACTTAAGGGGGCTGAATAATTTTGCACGCCCAATTTTTCAGTTTTTGATTTGTTAAAAAAGTTTGAAATATCCAATAAATGTCGTTCCACTTCATGATTGTGTCCCACTTGTTGTTGATTCTTCACAAAAAAATACAGTTTTATATCTTTATGTTTGAAGCCTGAAATGTGGCAAAAGGTCGCAAAGTTCAAGGGGGCCGAATACTTTCGCAAGGCACTGTATATATGTGTGTGTGTGTATATGTGTGATATGTGTGTGTGTGTGTGTGTGTGTGTGTGCGTGCGCGGGTATGCATATGTATATGTGTTTGTGTATATACATATATATGTGTGTATATACATATTAGAGGTCGACCGATTAATCGGAATGGCCGATTAATTAGGGCAGATTTCAAGTTTTCATAACAATCGGAAATCTATATTTTTGGGTGCCAAATTTTTTTTCTTCCCCCACCTTTATTCAATCTTTAATTAACGAGGGAAGTCAGTTAAGAACACATTCTTATTTTCAATGACGGCCTGGGAACGGTGGGTTAACTGCCTCGTTCAGGGGCAGAAAGACAGATTTTCACCTTGTCAGCTCGGGGATCCAATCTTGCAAACTTACAGTTAACTAGTCCAACGCAATAACAACCTGCCCCTCTCTTGTTGCACTCCACAAGGAGCCTGCCTGTTACGCAAATGCAGTAAGCCAAGATAAGTTGCTAGCTAGCATTAAACTTATCTTATAAAAATCAATCAATCATAATCACTAGTTAACTACACATGGTTGATGATATTACTAGATATTATCTAGCGTGTCCTGTGTTGCATATAATCTGACTGAGCATACAAGTATCTAAGTATCTGACTGAGCAGTGGTAGGCAGAAGCAGGCGTGTAAACATTCATTCAAACAGCACTTTCGTGAATTTTGCCAGCAGCTCTTCGTTGTGCATCAAGCATTGCGCTGTTTATGACTTCAAACCTATCAACTCCCGACATCCAATAGTCAAAGGTTATTGAAATACAAATGGTATATAGGGAAATAGTCCTATAATAACTATCACATAAAACTTCTTGCCTGGGAATATTGAAGACTCATGTTAAAAGGAACCACCAGCTTTCATATGTTCTCATGTTCTGAGCAAGGAACTGAAACGTTAGCTTTCTTACATAGCACATATTGCACTTTTACTTTCTTCTCCAACACTTTGTTTTTGCATTATTTAAACCAAATTGAACATGTTTCATTATCTACTTGAGGCTAAATTGATTTTATTGATGTATTATAATAAGTTAAAATAAGTGTTAATTCAGTATTGTTGTAATTGTCATTATTACAAGTATAAAAAAATATATATTTGTAAATCGGCCGATTAATCGGTAGCGGCTTTTTTGGCCCTCTAATAATCGGTATCGGTGTTGAAAAATCATAATCGGTCGACCTCTAATACATATATATGTGTGTGTGTGTGTGTGTTGTGTATGTGTGTGTGTGTGTATGTAGACCCAGGAAGCCTTATTAACAGTAGACAATAGGATACTGTGGCTAGGGTTTGACAAATGACCAGTCACCACCAAGGCCACCTCCACTAACTTTGAGGACGAGGTAGAGGGGGAGGTATAGGTTACATGGGGTAAAGGGGACTGGCTGTGTGTGTGTGTCCACTCTCTGCTGGCCCTGTGCTAATAACCTGAGCCCAGTGACTGATGGACTGTGGGATGGATTCATCTAGCAGCGGTCACACTGCCAAACGTTCAGGCCACCAGAGTTACCCTCTTACCACAGGCTGCCTCCGTAGGGACACACACACACACACACGGACACGGACACGGACACACACACACACACGGACACGGACACGGACACACACACACACACACACACACACACACACACACACACACACACACACACACACACACACACACACACACACACACACACACACACACCCTCTCCATTAGGACCCAGCCAGCTGCAGTTTGCTTGACCCCTAGAAGTCTGCTCTAAAACAACCACTGTATCAAGCTCCTACCACTTCACACCAAACACAGCTGTTCACAGAACTTCAGCTGTTCCCACCCTTTACCACAGGGTGTAGGAAGATGCTGAGAGAGAGAGGAAGACCACTGTGACTGACCCAAAATTAAGGAAAGATTTGACTATGAACAGACTCAGTGAGCATAGCCTTGCTATTGAGAAAGGCCGCCGTAGACAGACCTGGCTCTCAAGAGAAGA
>NW_022261980.1:6452488-6474988 GCF_002021735.2 Oncorhynchus kisutch | reverse complement strand
AGGAATGCGAGAGGGAGAGAGAGGGGGGAGTGTTAGGAATCAGAGAGAGAGGGGGGGGGGGGGAGTGAGGAATGAGAGGGAGAGGGTAATAGAAATAGGATGAATCAGTGTTTTGTGGTCATGTGATGTTCTGGAAGGTTGTCTACTCTTCAGACAGATGAGTTACTATGAGGAGAGAGACCTTCAGAACAGCAGACAACATTACAATACAACCTCACTAAAACACAACTCCATCTATTATAGTGGATTGAAAGAACAGAGTGTATGTGTGTGCACTGTGTGTTTGGTGAGTGTAGTGTGTGTATGTGTGCGTGTGTGCAGAGTGTGTGTGCTCTGCATGGGAAGAGCCCAGTTCGCCCATTCTCCCAGTTTGTCACGCTCTCCTCCGAACCTCCAGTAACTCACCCTCGCCCTGCACTGACATCACAGTGACCCCGCCACAGTCCATAGGTCAGGGTTGGCCTGGGATGACAGGAAGAGCCAGGCAGGGAGGGGGTCAAGCGAGTTTGGGGACAGAGAGACATGTAGACATTGACTCCCCCTCACAATGACAGGGTGTTATTTAGTGAAGGCTACAGAGTGGCAGTAGTGACAATAGACACAGGAAGACATAGAAACTGCCCTTGTTTTCTCAGGGTTTGTGTACGAACAAACGGAACAGGGACAAAGCCCAGCAAACATAAGCAAAGCAAAGTGTTTGTACAATGGAGCTGGCAGAGAGGCAGACTGACAGGCAGACAGACAGGCAGACAGAGAGGCAGACAGACAGGCAGACAGACAGAGAGGCAGACAGACAGGCAGAGCGGAGAGGCAGACAGACAGGCAGACAGAGAGGCAGACTGACTTTCTCATGGCTTCTGGAGGGAAAGGCTGTAGGAATGCTCAACCGGTGTCGCTCATTAAGCAGCGAGTCGGAGTCAGAGGCCGAGCCTTCTCTGGCCTCTACTCCTCCCGTTACGGGGTCTGAGACGCCGAAGCCTCCCACCATTAGCTCTGACAAATTGAAAACCATAGTCATTGGCGACTCCATTACCCGCAGTATTAGACATAAAACGAATCATCCAGCGACCACACACTGTTTACCAGGGGGCAGAGCTACCGACGTTAAGGCTAATCTGAAGATGAAACAGTCAGAGGTCACCAAGCGCAACAATAGCTTCAGCGTGTAAATCAGCTAGAAAGATGTGTCGGCATCGAGTAATTGTCTCTGTCCCCCTCCCAGTTAGCGGGAGTGAAGAGCT
This sequence comes from Oncorhynchus kisutch, assembly GCF_002021735.2. Lineage (NCBI taxonomy): Eukaryota > Metazoa > Chordata > Actinopteri > Salmoniformes > Salmonidae > Oncorhynchus > Oncorhynchus kisutch. The sequence goes on along the minus strand of NW_022261980.1, from coordinate 6,473,747 downwards.
CTACAGCAGTCTCACAACTCAATCGCTGGTTGAAAACTGTTTTCTGCCCCTCCCAAAAGATAGAATTTGTAGATAATTGGCCCTCTTTCTGGGACTCACCCACAAACAGGACCAAGCCTGGCCTGTTGAGGAGTGACAGACTCCATCCTAGCTGGAGGGGTGCTCTCATCTTATCTACGAACATAGACAGGGCTTTAACTCCCCTAGCTCCACAATGAAATAGGGTGCAGGCCAGGCAGCTGGCTGTTAGCCAGCCAGCCTGCCAGCTTAGTGGAGTCTGCCACTAGCACAGTCAGTGTAGTCAGCTCAGCTATCCCCATTGAGATTGTGTCTGTGCCTCGACCTAGGTTGGGCAAAACTAAACATGGCGGTGTTCGCCTTAGCAATCTCACTAGAATAAAGACCTCCTCCATTCCTGAGATTGTGATACCTCACATCTCAAAATAGGGCCACTTAATGTTAGATCCCTCACTTCCAAAGCAGTTATAGTCAATTAACTAATCACTGATCATAACCTTGGTGTGATTGGCCTGACTGAAACATGGCTTAAAACTGATGAATTTACTGTGTTAAATGAGGCCTCACCTCCTGGTTACACTAGTGACCATATCCCCTGTGCATCCCGCAAAGGTGGAGGTGTTGCTAACATTTACGATAGCAAATTTCAATTTACAAAAAACAAAACAACATTTTCGTCTTTTGAGCTTCTAGTCATGAAATCTATGCAGCCTACTCAATCACTTTTTATAGCTACTGTTTACAGGCCTCCTGGGCCATATACAGCGTTCCTCACTTAGTTCCCTGAATTCCTATCGGACCTTGTAGTCATAGCAGATATTATTCAAATTTTTGGTGACTTTAATATTCACATGGAAAAGTCCACAGACCCAGTCAGAAAGGCTTTCAGAGGAATCAACGACTCAGTGGGTTTTGTCCAACATGTCTCTGGACCTACTCACTGCCACAGTCATACTATGGACCTAGTTTGTCCCATGGAATAAATGTTGTGGATCTTAATGTTTTTCCTCATAATCCTGGACTATCGGACCACCATATTATTACGTTTACAATCGCAACAAATAATCTGCTCAGACCCCAACCAAGGCGCATCAAATGTCGTGCTATAAATTCTCAGACAACCCAAAGATTCCTTGATGCCCTTCCAGACTCCCTCTGCCTACCCAAGGACGTCAGAGGACAAAAATCAGTTAACCACCTAACTGAGTGTAAACAAAATGCTTCAGTCTGGTTTTAGACCCCATCATAGCTCTGAGACTGCACTTGTGAAGGTGGTAAATGACCTTTTAACAGCATCAGACCGAGGCTCTGCATCTGTCCTCGTGGTCCTAGACCTTAGTGCTGCTTTTGATACCATCGATCACCACATTCTTTTGGAGAGATTGCAAACCCAAATTGGTCTACACGGACAAGTTCTGGCCTGGTTTAGATATTATCTGTCTGAAAGATATCAGTTTGTCTCTGTGAATGGTTTGTCCTCTGACAAATCAAATGTAAATTTTGGTGGTCCTCAAGGTTCCGTTTTAGGACCACTATTGTTTTCACTATATATTTTACCTCTTGGGGATTGCCCTCGCTGGAAGCCTGTGTTTCAGACATAAGGAAGTGGATGGCTGCAAACGTTCTACTTTTAAACTATGACAAAACAGAGATGCTTGTTCTAGGTCCCAAGAAACAAAGAGTCTGAATCTGACAATTAATCTTGATGGTTGGACAGTCGTCTCAAATAAAATTAGGAAGGACCTCGGCGATACTCTGGACCCTAATCTCTCCGTTGACGAACATATCAAGACTGTTTCAAGCACAGCTTTTTTCCATTTACATAACATTGCAAAAATCTGACATTTTCTGTCCAAAAAATGATGCAGAAAAATGAATCCATGCTTTTGTTACTTCTAGGTTAGACTACTGCAATGCTCTACTTTCCGGCTACCCGGATAAAGCACTAAATAAAATTCAGTTAGTGCTAAATACGGCTGCTAGAATCCTGACTAGAACCCCAAAATTTGTGCTAGCCTCCCTACACTGGCTTCCTGTTAAGGCAAGGGCTGATTTAAAGGTTTTACTGCTAACCGATAAAGCATACATGGGCTTGCTCCTACCTATCTTTCCAATTTGGTCCTGCCGTACATACCTACACATACGCTACGGTCACAAGACGCAGGCCTCCTAATGGACAACTAGAATTTCTAAGCAAACAGCTGGAGGCAAGACTCATCTCTTCAGTTTTTTTTTTTTACCTTTATTTTACTAGGCAAGTCAGTTAAGAACAAATTCTTATTTTCAATGACGGCCTAGGAACAGTGGGTTAACTGCCTGTTCAGGGGAAGAACGACAGATTTGTACCTTGTCAGCTCAGGGATTCGAACTTGCAACCTTTCAGTTACTAGTCCAACGCTCTAACCACTAGGCTACCCTGCCGCCCCTCAGTAGGTCCTATGATTGAGTGTAGTCTGGCCCAGGAGTGTGAAGGTGAACGGAAAGGCACTGGAGCAACGAACCGCCCTTGCTGTCTCTGCCTGGCCGATTCCCCTCTCTCCACTGGGATTCTCTGCCTCTAACCCTATTACAGGGAGTCACTGGCTTACTGGTGCTCTTCCATGCCGTCCCTAGGAGGGGTGCGTCACTTGAGTGGGTTGAGTCACTGACGTGGTCTTCCTGTCTGGGTTGGCGACCCCCCTTGGGTTGTGCCGTGGCGGAGATCTTTGTGGGCTAAACTCGGCCTTGTTTCAGGATGGTAAGTTGGTGGTTGAAGATATCCCTCTAGTGGTGTGGGGGCTGTGCTTTGGCAAAGTTGGTGGGGTTATATCCTGCCTGTTTGGCCCTGTCCGGGGGTATCATCGGATGGGGCCACAGTGTGTCCTGTCTCAGCCTCCAGTATTTATGCTGCAGTAGTTTATGTGTCGGGGGGCTAGGGTCCGTCTGTTATATCTGGAGTACTTCTCCTGTCTTATCCGGTGTCCTGTGTGAAATTAAGTATGTTCTCTCTAATTCTGTCTTTCTCTCTCTCGGAGGACCTGAGCCCCAGGACCATGCCTCAGGACTACCTGGCATGATGACTCCTTGTTGTCCCCAGTCCACCTGGCTGTGCTGCTGCTCCAGTTTCAACTGTTCTGCCTGCGGCTATGGATCCCTGACCTGTTCACTGTGATTACTATTATTTGACCATGCTGGTCATTTATGAACATTTGAACATCTTGGCCATGTTCTGTTATAATCTCCACCCGGCACGGCCAGAAGAGGACTGGCCACCCCTCATAGCTCGGTTCCTCTCTAGGTTTCTTCCTAGGTTTTGGCCTTTATAGGGAGTTTTTCCTAGCCACCGGGCTTCTACACCTGCATTGCTTGCTGTTTGGGGTTTTAGGCTGGGTTTCTGTACAGCACTTTGATATATCAGCTGATGTAAGAAGGGCTATATAAATAAATATGATTTGATTTGTACGACAGACAGATACAGAGAGAGAGCAACATACACTACAACTGAAACAACAACATACACTACAACTGAAACAACAACATACACTACAACTGAAACAACAACATACACTACAACTGAAACAACACCATACACTACAACTGAAACAACACCATACACTACAACTGAAACAACAACATACAGTACAATTGAAACAACAACATACACAACTGAAACACGTGACACAGACATACAAATTAAGTTTCTCCTGAACTTAGCTTGGCATCTACATAAATGAGCCTTGATCAATACCTCTAGGAAGCATGACACCAACGTGAGACTATATGAGCCTTGATCAATACCTCCAGGAAGCATGACACCAACGTGAGACTATATGAGCCTTGATGAATACCCCCAGGAAGCATGACACCAACGTGAGACTATATGAGCCTTGATGAATACCTCTAGGAAGCATGACACCAACTTGAGACTACATGAGCCTTGATGAATACCTCTAGGAAGCATGACACCAACGTGAGACTACATGAGCCTTGATGAGTATCTCTAGGAAGCATGACACCAACGTGAGACTATATGAGCCTTGATGAATACCTTTAGGAAGCATGACACCAACGTGAGACTACATGAGCCTTGATGAGTATCTCTAGGAAGCATGACACCAACATGAGACTACATGAGCCTTGATGAGTATCTCTAGGAAGCATGACACCAACGTTAGACTATATGAGCCTTGATGAATACCTTTAGGAAGCATGACACCAACGTGAGACTACATGAGCCTTGATGAGTATCTCTAGGAAGCATGACACCAATGTGAGACTATATGAGACTTGATGAATACCTCTAGGAAGCATGACACCAACGTGAGACTATGAGCCGAGGGGTGGGGAGTGGAAGGTATCAGAGTATGAGAACCAATGAGAACCAGCCTTCCTATCTGTACCAGGTTGTGTAGAGAGGGATAGAACGACTTCCTCTGGTCACCTCTAAAGATAAGGGGAGCCTTGTCTCTGCCACCTGCGTTGTGTGTGTGTGTCTTTGTGTGTGTTGCTGTGTGTCTCTGTGTGTGAGAGAGAGAGGAAGGAAGCGATCAGGACTATCACTGAGGAACAGACCAGTGTGGAGGGGCTGGACTTCGGTTTATACGCCTGTTTCACACTGTGATTGATGGCTTGGTATACATCATCCTTACCTATCTGCAGGGAGGGAGAAAGAGAGAGACAGAGAGGAGAAGGAGACTGAACGGAAGCTATCCTATCCAGTCAGTGCAATCCCTAACAATCCATACACCGCTAAAGGCCATTGTCTTAGTCTCACAATCACTCACTGTCCCTTCATGTGCTTCTTATCGGTTCACAAGGCTAACCTTGCCAGTAGCCCACGATAACCTTACACTGGATTCTCTGGGTCTTCCTTAAGAAGTGAATCTACTGTGTTACAGAGGGAACACTTAATTTGATCGGTTTCTCACAGCAGGAAAATAACCCTGCAGCAACAGGAAATGTGAATTATTGTGTGGATTAAAATTTATGGACATTTTTGTAGGGGTTGATATATTTTTTGTTAGGTCAAATCAAGTCTGACATTTTAAAGTGAAAATTATAAACGTTAGAAGTCTTTTTAAACCTAAAATACGCTACAGGTTTGCTTTTCCTGATGTGCAGAGCATTTCTTGAAACAACAGGGTGATCAAATTAAGAGTCTACATCTGTACTTTTAGAGAGTCGGGATATGTGACAACTGACACTTCTTCAGGATAGTTTGAATATCTCTCCGTTCTCATTCACACCTAGACCAAGCAACACAACGAACCATCTTCTGAACCCTCAAATGAATCATTCATGTCTTTCTCTTTCTATAGTCTTCACAAGTCACAAGAAAAGTCTTGAGAAAGAAGAGTTTGTGTGTGCTCTTCGCCCATCACACCCCTCACCCAATGCACTTAGCATCTGTCCTGCCTTGTTGTCACTGATGCCTTTACTTATTTATCCCTGCTTTTATTTCTGGTGGGCTTTCAGCTGCGCCAGCACTTAGTCAGGTGACCTTTCCCCACCCAGCTCCAATGAGAATAATGGCCTCGGCAGTAGGTACACACTGAGCACCAATTTATGCCATGAAATAAATAGTTAAAAGGTAGCTAGTTAGCTAATGCAGTGTGGAGCGTAGCATAGCCTAGCTGTCTGGGACAGGGGATGGTAGCATAGCCTAGCTGTCTGGGACAGGGGATGGTAGCATAGCCTAGCTGTCTGGGACAGGGGATGGTAGCATAGCCTAGCTGTCTGGGACAGGGGATGGTAGCATAGCCTAGCTGTCTGGGACAGGGGATGGTAGCATAGCCTAGCTGTCTGGGACAGGGGATGGTAGCATAGCCTAGCTGTCTGGGACAGGGGATGGTAGCATAGCCTAGCTGTCTGGGACAGGGGGTGGTAGCATAGCCTAGCTGTCTGGGACAGGGGATGGTAGCATAGCCTAGCTGTCTGGGACAGGGGATGGTAGCATAGCCTAGCTGTCTGGGACAGGGGATGGTAGCATAGCCTAGCTGTCTGGGACAGGGGATGGTAGCATAGCCTAGCTGTCTGGGACAGGGGGTGGTAGTGTAGTCTAGCTGTCTGGGACAGGGGGTGGTAGCATAGTCTAGCTGTCTGGGACAGGGGGTGGTAGTGTAGTTTAGCTCTCTGGGACAGGGGGTGGTAGTGTAGTTTAGCTGTCTGGGACAGGGGATGGTAGTGTAGTCTAGCTGTCTGGGACAGGGGATGGTAGTGTAGTCTAGCTGTCTGGGACAGGGAGTGGTAGTGTAGTTTAGCTGTCTGGGACAGGGGTTGGTAGTGTAGTCTAGCTGTCTGGGACAGGGGATGGTAGCATAGCCTAGCTGTCTGGGACAGTGTCCTGAGATATTAAAATATTTATCCTCTGGTAGCGTGAGGCCCAGCATGGGGCGAACATCAAGAAGGATTCCTGCTGGACCGGGGGCCCTGTCACGGTATACAAACACATGCGAGCGTGTGAATAAATGCACACACACAAATGCACATATACAGATAAGCAAACACATGGACACACAGACGCACACGTACACAAATAAGCACACAACCAGGTACATGCAAAAGCACACACAGAGACACACACTAATAACGACCACCACACAAATACAGATGTCAGAAACACACACACACTGACTGAGCCCCCACAGACACAAACTAAAACCCCTCGTCTCACACACACACACACACACACACACACACACACACACACACACACACACACACACACACACACACACACACACACACACACACACACACACACACACACACACACACAGAAACAAACAAAATTATTCTAACATTCAACAGAGCTGTGGGGTATTGGGGGAACACCCACTACACCCAACGTGATGGAGCAGACTGGGGAGTGTGGGGCTTCTGTCCTGCCTCTGTAGGTAGCCTCGGGCTGGGGTACGGAGAGGGAGAGGAGGGGGGTTAGAGGTGCTGTCCCTGGATCATCTCCACACTACACACTGTACCCACACTGAGCAGTGAGACATGTTGGGCTCAGTGCCAAGGCACTATGATTGTGTTTTGTATCCCTGCTCGCCTCCCAAGCAGCCCCCCATCCATTTACTAGACATGTGACTAACCTGCTCTACCATCATAGAGACCTGTACGGCATCAGCTGACCTGGTAAGTCATGCTCTACCATCATAGAGACCTGTACGTCAGCAGCTGGCCTGGTAAGTCATGCTCTACCATCATAGAGACCTGTACGGCAGCAGCTGGCCTGGTAAGTCATGCTCTACCATCATAGAGACCTGTACGTCAGCAGCTGGCCTGGTAAGTCATGCTCTACCATCATAGAGACCTGTACGGCAGCAGCTGGCCTGGTAAGTCATGTTCTACCATCATAGAGACCTGTACGGCAGCAGCTGGCCTGGTAAGTCATGCTCTACCATCATAGAGACCTGTACGTCAGCAGCTGGCCTGGTAAGTCATGCTCTACCATCATAGAGACCTGTACGTCAGCAGCTGGCCTGGTAAGTCATGCTCTACCATCATAGAGACCTGTACGGCAGCAGCTGGCCTGGTAAGTCATGCTCTACCATCATAGAGACCTGTACGGCAGCAGCTGGCCTGGTAAGTCATGCTCTACCATCATAGAGACCTGTACGTCGGCAGCTGGCCTGGTAAGTCATGCTCTACCATCATAGAGACCTGTACGTCAGCAGCTGGCCTGGTAAGTCATGCTCTACCATCATAGAGACCTGTACGGCAGCAGCTGGCCTGGTAAGTCATGGAGGGAGGCAGAGAGACTAACAGTGTGTTTACTCAGTGACATCATCCCAGGGCTTGTATTAATAATTGAGCCACTTAGCATGCAGTGGTGCCGGGCGCAGCAGCGCTGTTGGTTTCACAGGTCATTACATTTACACTGCTGCCCTAATGTTCATTACAGCAGGCTGGGTCTCAACCCCCTCTCCTGCTTCACCTTCTTCTCTCTAACGTTCTGCACATTCTCTCTCTTTCACTAATCCCTCACTCTCTATCCCTGTTCTTTCTACCCTCTCTTTCCATCACCCCCCCCCTCTCCATCATTCTCTCTCTCTAATCGGGTGGTTCATCAGGGCAGTAAAATAAACATGTGAAGGTGCTTCCTCTCACGACTGGTGGTCTCAGAGGCTAGCCTCCCCACAGTGCCAGCAAACACACACACACACACACACACACACACACACACACACACACACACACACACACACACACACACACACACACACACACATAAGCACACAACCAGGTACATGCAAAAGCACACAGAGACACACACTAATAATCACCAACACCCAAACACAGATGTCAGAAACACACACACACACACACACACACACACACACACACACACACACACACACACACACACACACACACACACACACACACACAGGATCATTACTGCACATATTCTATTCATTCACACAACAATGCTACTATCCTGGTAGGGACCAAACAATTGATTCCCACTCAAAATCCTAATTTCCCTAACCACTAAACCTAATCCTAACCCATAACCCTAAACCTAACCCCTAAGCCTAGAATAGCCTTTTTCCTTGTGGGGACCGGCGAAATGTCCTCAAATGTTTCCTTGTTTTACTATCCTTGTGATGATTTCTGGTTCCCACAAGGATAGTAAAACCAAAACACACACACCCCACTGCTTTCATCCACTGCTGCCGCACCACACCAGCGCAATGCACCAAACCCCGGGGGCGGCTTTAATGGACGGACCGTGTGGGGGGGCACATTTAACATGCGCACCGAGTGTAAACAAACAGCAGCTCTATTCTCAGTGTGAGCTGTGCCGCTCTGAGCCATAACAACAGCAAGGTCCCACAGGCCTCAGCCCTGAACGGATACCCCCATTGTTCCTTAATGCTGCTGATTACTTTCACCAAGATAGTCCTTAAGGAGAACTGAAACACTTAACGAAAACAAGAGAGGAAACATTGTGTTTAATTGGAATAGCAGGATGTAGGTACTGTAGAGACTGACTGCAGAGTCTAGGGAGAGAGAAATACAGGTCTCTCTAAACAGAGCAGAGAAACTGGGGAAACGCTTTCCAGCAAAACGACTTGTAGGAAAAGCCAGTTCAAATAAAGGTCTTTCTAAACAACCTCCTTGTAAGGAGAAGACCCCATCCAACTAAATATTATCATCCAAGACTGGTAGTAAATCTCTCAGACATCCATTATGTCCATGTGCTGGACTGTGTTGCTGAATCTACTGTTCCCTTTGCACAGCCCTGATGTATGTCTCCCTGTGTGTGTGTTGCTATTCCTAGCCTAGGTCTGTGTGTGTGTGTGTTTTGCTATTCCTAGCCTAGACTGGGTCTGTGTGTGTGTGTGTGTGTTGCTGTTCCTAGCCTAGGCTGGGTCTGTGTGTGTTGCTGTTTCTAGCCTAGGCTGGGTCTGTGTGTGTTGCTGTTCCTAGCCTAGGCTGGGTCTGTGTGTGTTGCTGTTCCTAGCCTAGGCTGGGTCTGTGTGTGTTGCTGTTCCTAGCCTAGGCTGGGTCTGTTGCTGTTCCTAGCCTAGGCTGGATCTGTGTGTGTTGCTGTTCCTATCCTAGGCTGGGTCTGGGTGTGTGTGTGTGTTGATGTTCCTAGGCTATGCTGGGTCTGTATGTGTGTGTTGCTGTTCCTAGCCTATGCTGGGTCTGTTTGTGTGTGTGTGTGTTGCTTTTCCTTGGCTAGGCTGGGTCTGTGTGTGTGTGTTGATGTTCCTACCCTATGCTGGGTCTGTCTGTGTGTGTTGCTGTTCCTAGCCTATGCTGGGTCTGTGAGTGTGTGTGTGTTGCTTTTCCTTGGCTAGGCTGGGTCTGTGTGTGTTGTGTTGATGTTCCTACCCTATGCTGGGTCTGTCTGTGTGTGTTGCTGTTCCTAGCCTATGCTGGGTCTGTGTGTGTGTGTTGCTTTTCCTTGGCTAGGCTGGGTCTGTGTGTGTGTGTTGATGTTCCTACCCTATGCTGGGTCTGTCTGTGTGTGTTGCTGTTCCTAGCCTATGCTGGGTCTGTGTGTGTGTGTTGCTTTTCCTTGGCTAGGCTGGGTCTGTGTGTGTGTGTTGATGTTCCTACCCTATGCTGGGTCTGTCTGTGTGTGTGTGTTGCTGTTCCTATCCTAGGCTGGGTCTCTGAGGCTCTGGAGAGCGTATAGGGGACGTGTCTCACTAATTTATGTCGACACGACCATCGCTCCCGCCAGTCTAGGGGCAAAGGTCACCACGCAATCACTGACACGAGCAGGTAGCCAGCCGGCGTCTGTCCAGGGAGCTGAAAGGCGCCCCCCCCCCACCCCCTGCTAGTATCTTCCCGCTCTCTCTCTGCCTCCTTCCTTCTCGAGCTTGTTCTTCACTTCTCTCAGGTAGACCCCCCCCCCCCCCCCCAGTTTTAGCCTCCATATCCCCTTTTCTCCATCCTCTTTCGTTTCTCTTCTCCCCTCCCCCGCTCCTTGTGAACTGAAAAGGAGCGATTGAGTCTCTGTTTCTTCTCTCAGCGCTCTGTCTGTCAGGGGAAACGGTCTCCACATCATTCATCCACTGAGGAGGGAAAGAATAGACCTGGAATAGAAAGGGAAATAAAGAGAGGAAGTGGAGGAAGAGGAAGGGCTCTTAACCAGGAGGACGAGGGTGTCTATAGGAAGCATGTGCTTCTGAGGCCTTTGAATAAGACGGGAGAACAAGAATAGTCTAAACAAACAGGGTCAATACCAGGGTTCAACTGTTTATATTTACCACTATCCATGATATTGACAAGCACTCCTGTTAGAAAACTGCCATGAATGCCTCGTTGATTTTCTCTTTTCATGAAGAAATAAACTAAACGACCTTCCACTCAACAGCCTATGCAGTGTGCTACACTTCAGACACCAGAAACCTGAAGACTGATTAGACAACAGTTAAATAAATAAGACTGATTAGAGAATAGTTAAATAAATAAGACTGATTAGACAACAGTTAAATAAATAAGACTGATTAGACAACAGTTAAATAAATAAGATTGATTAGACAACATTTAAATAAATAAGATTGATTAGAGAATAGTTAAATTAATAAGACTGATTAGACAACAGTTAAATAAATTAGATTGATTAGAGAATAGTTAAATAAATAAGACTGATTAGACAACATTTAAATAAATAAGACTGATTAGAGAATAGTTAAATAAATAAGACTGATTAGAGAATAGTTAAATAAATAAGACTGATTAGAGAATAGTTAAATAAATAAGACTGATTAGACAACATTTAAATAAATAAGATTGATTAGAGAATAGTTAAATTAATAAGACTGATTAGACAACAGTTAAATAAATTAGATTGATTAGAGAATAGTTAAATAAATAAGACTGATTAGACAACATTTAAATAAATAAGACTGATTAGAGAATAGTTAAATAAATAAATATGACTGATTAGAGAATAGTTCAACACAATAAATAAGACTGATTAGAGAATAGTTAAATAAATAAGACTGATTAGACAACAGTTAAATAAATAAATAAATAAATAAGATTGATTAGAGAATAGTTAAATAAATAAATATGACTGATTAGAGAATAGTTAAATAAATAAGACTTATTAGAGAATCGTTAAATAAATAAATAAATATGACCGATTAGAGAATAGTTAAACACAATAAATAAGACTGATTAGAGAATAGTTAAATAAATAAGATTGATTAGAGAATAGGTAAATAAATAAGATTGATTAGAGAATAGTTAAATAAATAAATAAATAAGACTGATTAGACAACAGTTAAATAAATAAATAAGACTGATTAGAGAATAGTTAAATAAGTCAGCCTATCTTAAGATAGCTAGTTGGGACGACCACATATCAGTCATAGTTAGCACATTTTTCCTCTATTAGCAATGTCAGAGCTAGTAAGAGGGAAAAGGTCAAGTGCGAGTGTTAGTTCACACGTTTGATTTATTTTTGGGGTTCGAAAGGGGGTGCTGTGGGATTATTTAAGATACTCTTTGAAGAGGTAGGGTTTCAGATGTTTTCAGTAGATGAGCAGGGACTCTGCTGTCCTAGCTTCAGGGGGAGGCAGGTTCCACCATTGGGGTGCCAGGGCAGAGAAGAGCTTCAATGGGGTTAAACACACTGTTGTTCCTACAGCAGATTTTCAGCAGAACCGTACTTCCATGTTCTCAGAAGGTCTGTCTGTGCTGAAGAAAGACATTGGTCATGGTCATGATCTGTCTCTCTGTCTCTCTGTGTCGAGAGGAGCTCATCAACACCTCTTCGACAGGCCTGACTGAGCCCCCACAGACACAAACTAAAACCCCTCGCCACACACACACACACACACACACACACACACACACACACACACACACACACACACACACACACACACACACACACACACACACACACACACACGAACACACACACACTCTCTCTATCACACTCTAGGGTAAGGGAAGCCACAGATCTAGGATCAGATTACTAATCTTAACCATACAAGAAAACTGACCTTAGATCAGCGTGTAGGGCTAACATCATCCTAGCCCCCCTCACACCAGTTTGTACTCCCCTGTTCCTGAGAACCTTTCTCCCACCTCTTGTTCTGAACTGAGCCAGTCCAGTCCAACACCGCCCCAAAACCAAGTCCCTCTAATCAGATCCATGTTACTACCATAGAAATATAATGAATAGAACGGGTGTCCCCATTCAAGTCAATGGTGGCATAATGCGTTGACTGGTGGCCCGTTCTATTCAGTCCATTTCTATGGTCACTACCCCCTCTGCTCAGTGTTACCATAGATACAGCAGGGTCAGACACAGGGTGATGCACCAGAGAGAGCCCAGGGTGGGAAGAGAGAGGGACTGGAAATGGGGATGTTTCTGTTGTTTTGTGGGTAGTTATCTTTGTTAGTGGCACTATAGCCCTGTAAGCTTCACGGTCGTTTTGTATTGTTTATTGTTGGCGACATTTCTAATAAAGAGGAATATGTACGCTCACCACGCTGCACCTTGGTCCGCTTCTTACGACACCCGTGGCAGAACTTCCCACCACCAAAGAACCAAGCAGCGTGGACAGGAGAGGCAGCCCCAAAAATTTTTGGGGGGAGGCACACGGGACGGTCAGCGGAGCCGAGGATGTAACCAGAGCCAGTCGAGGTGAAATTTGAGGGGAGTGAAGGGAGCGAAGCAGAGACAGTGAAGGAGTTGATGGGGAGATTGGAGGAGAGAGCTATGAGAGAGCTGCTGTGTTGCTGCATGAGGCACGACATTCATCCTACGGAGCGTGTCCTCGATTTGATGTCACCTGAGTCAGCTCTCCATACTCGTCCTGAGGTGCGTGCTAGCCGCCTGGTGAAGACTGTGCCATCCCCACGCACCAGGCCTCCTGTGCACCTCCCCAGCCCTGCACGTCTTGTGCCATCTTGGCGGTTCAGACCTCCAGTGCTGCCCCACAGCCCGGTTCATCCTGTGCCTCCTCCACGGACCAGGCCTCCAGTAGGTCTCCCCAGCCTGGTGAGTCCGGTGCCTCCTCCACGGACCAGGCCTCCAGTAGGTCTCCCCAGCCTGGTGAGTCCGGTGCCTGCTCCACGGGCCAGTCGGTGGCCTCCAGCAAGGGTGCCCAGTCCGGGGCCCGCAGCGAGGGTGCCCAGTCCGGGGCCCGCAGAGAGGGTGCCCAGTCCGGGGCCCGTTTCTAGGTTTGTGCTTCTATGTTTTGGCCGGGTATGGTTCTCAATCAGGGACAGCTGTCTATCGTTGTCTCTGATTGGGAATCATCCTTAGGCAGCGTTCTTTCCCTGTTGTTTTGTGGGTAGTTATCTTTGTTAGTGGCACTATAGCCCTGTAAGCTTCACGGTCGTTTCTTTGTTTCTTGTTTTGTTGGCGACATTTTTTATAAAAAAGGAAAATGTACGCTCACTACGCTGCACTTCGGTCCACTTCTTTCGACGGCCGTGACAGGTGTAGTATGTATGGGACAAAATCACTACATGTGTGTTTGTCATACACTATAAATATCCTAAATCTGTTTCTCCTGACACTATCTATGTTAACTTGGTGGAGGTTTACTATTGACACCGCCTGGATGTATGTACTGCAGGTATCTAAATCAAAAGCTAATGACAACCTCAAACAGAGTCAGATTACAGTGAGAAGAGCTATAAAACATTCCCATCGACCTCAAACAGAGTCAGATTACAGTGAGAAGAGCTCTAAAACATTCCCATCGACCTCAAACAGAGTCAGATTACAGTGAGAAGAGCTCTAAAACATTCCCATCGACCTCAAGCAGAGTCAGATTACAGTGAGAAGAGCTCTAAAACATTCCCATCGACCTCAAACAGAGTCAGATTACAGTGAGAAGAGCTCTAAAACATTCCCATCGACCTCAAACAGAGTCAGATTACAGTGAGAAGAGCTATAAAACATTCCCATCGACCATAAACAGAGTCAGATTACAGTGAGAAGAGCTCTAAAACATTCCCATCGACCTCAAACAGAGTCAGATTACAGTGAGAAGAGCTCTAGACATTCCCATCGACCATAAACAGAGTCAGATTACAGTGAGAGAAGAGCTCTAGACATTCCGATCGACCATAAACAGAGTCAGATTACAGTGAGAAGAGCTCTAGACATTCCCATCAACCATAAACAGAGTCAGATTACAGTGAGAGAAGAGCTCTAGACATTCCCATCGACCATAAACAGAGTCAGATTACAGTGAGAGAAGAGCTCTAAAACATTCCCATCGACCATAAACAGAGTCAGATTACAGTGAGAAGAGCTCTAGACATTCCCATCGACCATAAACAGAGTCAGATTACAGTGAGAGAAGAGCTCTAGACATTCCCATCGACCATAAACAGAGTCAGATTACAGTGAGAGAAGAGCTCTAAAACATTCCCATCGACCTCAAACAGAGTCAGATTACAGTGAGAAGAGCTCTAAAACATTCCCATCGACCTCAAACAGAGTCAGATTACAGTGAGAAAAAAAGCTCTAAAACATTCCATCGACCTCAGACAGATATAATTGCTCTGATTATCCTTAGTGGTGGGAATGTGCGGATGGACTGTAAGCAGGTTATTACCTGACCACAGGGATCCTCTCAACTATCTCATCACGGAACGTCTCCAGCCCAAACAGTAAAAAAGTGTCAACCAAGTGACAATATTGGCAGTTCCAAAAAGCAGAATCACACTCAGATGATTTCCAATTCGCTGCCTGAAGTCACTGTTAAAAAAGATCACCAAGACAACATCCACACTGGAGCTGACTGGCATGATGAGAAACAGGACTTTGGAAGAGTCAGCCATTTTCCATGACTGTATTTGATGGAGTTGTTGAGTGTGTTTTCTGCCAGACCTGTGTGTGTGTGTGTGACTGTGTGAGTGATGTACAGGCGTCCACAGAAGGGGAGTTTATTCAACGCTAGCTAGCGCACATCACTCTTCTTCTGACGGATTGGGGCAGACCCTGGAGAGAGAAGATGGGGAAGGGGGAGGCAGCAGGTCTAGAGCATTGGGAAGGAGGGGAGAGTTTATGTGGGTGTGTCTGTGTGAGTGTGTGTGTGAGAGAGACAGAGAGAAGGTTTCTGATGTGTGTACTAGTTTTGCCTTTGAGTTTGTCCTATGTGTGTGTATGTGTGTGTGTGTGTGTGTGTGTGTGTGTGTGTGCGCGTGTGTGTGTGTTTATTGGGGAGGTGGGGGTCGTTTAGCGCTGCTGAGCGCTGTGAAGCGTCACACTGCAGAGAGTGAGGGCGCGATGACAAATCCATCACTTAACCCCCTCATTCACTCAACTGACACAGTCTGGGAAACCCATTCCACATGGCCCAGCCACTTATACCCCTCCGACCCCCTCTCTACCCCCCCTGGACTACCCTCCCCCTCTCCCCCTCTCCAGGCTCCATCCAGTCTGTGTGCTGTGCGGCAGGCTAAATCCCCCTGTATCAGTAACCTGACTACTGCCCAGCACACTCAGTACACACACAGAGAGAGAGAGAGAGAGATGTAGAGAGAAAGAGGGAGAAGGTGAGAGAGAGGAGAGAGAAAGAGAAAGAAAGAGAGAGAGAGAGAGAGAGAGAGAGCGAGAGAGAGAGAGAGAGAGAGAGAGAGAAAGAAAGAGAGAGAAAGAGAGAGAAAGAGAGAGAAAGAGAGAGAGCGAGAGAGACTTAACCTCTATGGCATTTTTAGTGATGGTTATTTGTAATGTGACTAGGTTCACGCAAATTGTCCATCATACTGCTGGGGAGAGACGTCTGCATGTGTTCATAGTTTAGGAAAGGAAAAGAGAGAGGTGGAGTGCATGTGTGTGTGCTCAGGGCAGGGAGCCAAGACAAACTCCAAGAGGCTGGTGCCTGGAAGATGTGACTTGGGGGTTATTTAACCAACACGGACACACACGCAGGGCCTCAATGGCATGAACCAATCCAGAAGGTTCTTTCTAAAGAAGAACCAATGCAGACACTATCCCCCATCAAACAGATGCACTATCAGTCATACATGCACTGTATAACATTGAGCCATCTCGCCACAGCAATTCATTGCCAGAACATTGAGCCATCTCGCCACAGCCATTCTTTCCCAGGACATTGAGCCATCTCGCCACAGCCATTCATTCCCAGGACATTGAGCCATCTCGCCACAGCAATTTATTCCCAGAACATTAAGCCATCTCGCCACAGCAATTTATTCCCAGAACATTGAGCCATCTCGCCACAGCAATTTATTCCCAGAACATTGAGCCATCTCGCCACAGCAATTTATTCCCAGAACATTGAGCCATCTCGCCACAGCAATTCATTCCCAGAACATAGAGCCATCTCGCCACAGCCATTTATTCCCAGGACATTGAGCCATCTCGCCACAGCAATTCATTCCCAGAACATTGAGCCATCTCGCCACAGCAATTCATTCCCAGAACATTGAGCCATCTCGCCACAGCAATTCATTCCCAGAACATTGAGCCATCTCGCCACAGCAATTCATTCCCAGAACATTGAGCCATCTTGCCACAGCCATTTATTCCCAGGACATTGAGCCATCTCGCCACAGCAATTCATTCCCAGGACATTGAGCCATCTCGCCACAGCAATTCATTCCCAGAACATTGAGCCATCTCGCCACAGCAATTCATTCCCAGGACATTGAGCCATCTCGCCACAGCAATTCATTCCCAGAACATTGAGCCATCTCGCCACAGCAATTCATTCCCAGAACATTGAGCCACCTCGCCACAGCAATTTATTCCCAGAACATTGAGCCATCTCGCCACAGCAATTCATTCCTAGGACATTGAGCCATCTCGCCACAGCAATTCATTCCTAGGACATTGAGCCATCTCGCCACAGCAATTTATTCCCAGAACATTGAGCCATCTCGCCACAGCAATTCATTCCCAGAACATTGAGCCATCTCGCCACAGCAATTCATTCCCAGAACATTGAGCCATCTCGCCACAGCAATTCATTCCCAGAACATTGAGCCATCTCGCCACAGCAATTCATTCCCAGAACATTGAGCCATCTCGCCACAGCAATTCATTCCTAGGACATTGAGCCATCTCGCCACAGCAATTCATTCCCAGAACATTGAGCCATCTCGCCACAGCAATTCATTCCTAGGACATTGAGCCATCTCGCCACAGCAATTCATTCCCAGAACATTGAGCCATCTCGCCACAGCAATTCATTCCTAGGACATTGAGCCATCTCGCCACAGCAATTCATTCCCAGAACATTGAGCCATCTCGCCACAGCAATTCATTCCTAGGACATTGAGCCATCTCGCCACAGCAATTCATTCCCAGAACATTGAGCCATCTCGCCACAGCCATTTATTCCCAGAACATTGAGCTATCTCGCCACAGCAATTCATTCCTAGGACATTGCTGTAAAAAAAGAGAATGTCCTCAGCCAACATACCTGATAAAATCAGGTTTGAATACAAAATAATACAACACCTCACCACTCAAAGGAGATTGGTGGTTTGATGTGCTGGTGTCGACCTACAGACAGCCATGTTAGCTATGGTGCAGCTACAGTTTGTCAGGGTGACCTGAGGCCTTGCCTGTCAGTGTCTAACCCCATGTAAACCTGGAGCAGAGATCATATTATGATGCCCGTCTAGTCATGTGAGCCCTTAACCAATACAACATACCTCCATAGACCCAACCTGGCACTGAGCCCTTAACCAATACAACATACCTCCATAGACCCAACCTGGCACTGAGCCCTTAACCAATACAACATACCTCCATAGACCCAACCTGGCACTGAGCCCTTAACCAATACAACATACCTCCATAGACCCAACCTGGCACTGAGCCCTTAACTAATACAACATACCTCCATAGACCCAACCTGGCACTGAGCCCTTAACCAATACAACATACCTCCATAGACCCAACCTGGCACTGAGCCCTTAACCAATACAACATACCCCCATAGACCCAACCTGGCACTGAGCCCCATAGGCCCGACCTGGCACTGAGCCCTTAACCAATACAACATACCTCCATAGACCCAACCTGGCACTGAGCCCTTAACCAATACAACATACCTCCATAGACCCAACCTGGCACTGAGCCCTTAACCAATACAACATACCTCCATAGACCCAACCTGGCACTGAACCCCATAGACCCAACCTGGCACTGAGCCCTTAACCAATACAACATACCTCCATAGGCCCGACCCCCACACCCCCTTGATCCTGCTATTCCCAAAAAACCTTCCTGAATGAGAAGGAGCAGATATGAGGACTCCACAGTGGGACTGGAGAGGTTAAGATATGAGGACTCCACAGTGGGACTGGAGAGGTTAAGATATGAGGACTCCACAGTGGGACTGGAGAGGTTAAGATATGAGGACTCCACAGTGGGACTGGAGAGGTTAAGCCTGAAAATGTGTGTGAGAGTACTTTGAGACTTCTCTCTCTGTGTGTGTGTGTGTGTGTGTGTGTGTAATCAGGTCTGCAGAACCAGGATGTTCCTCAACAAATGGCCACTTCCTGACAGACAGAGGGAGATGGAGAGACGAGTTGGGATTGCTACTGGGAACGTTGAGGTAGAGAGGGGGCGCGAGAAAACTAACTTGTTCTCTGAAATGATCCACAATGAACCCTTCATACCACCATATCTATCACCTATCTACAATGAACCCTTCATACTCCCATATATATCACCTATCCGCAATGAACCCGTCATACCACCATATCTATCACCTATCCACAATGAACCCTTCATACCCCCATATCTATCACCCATCCACAATGAACCCTTCATACCCCCATATCTATCACCTATCCACAATGAACCCTTCATACCCCCATATCTATCACCTATCCACAATGAACCCTTCATACCCCCATATCTATCACCTATCCACAATGAACCCTTCATACCACCATATCTATCACCAATCTACAATCTCCAGGTGGTATCCGATTTTAAGTACTTTGGCATCATACTTGATTCCAACCTCTCTTTTAAAAAGCATGTGAAAAAGGTAATTCAAATAACCAAATTCAACCTAGCTAATTTCCGATTTATACGAAATTGTTTGACTACAGAGGTAGCAAAACTGTACTTCAAATCTATGATACTCCCCCACTTAACATACTGCTTGACTAGTTGGGCCCAAGCTTGCTGTACAACATTAAAACCTATTCAGTCTGTCTACAAACAGGCTCTCAAAGTGCTTGATAGGAAGCCCAATAGCCATCATCATTGTCACATCCTTAGAAAGCATGAGCTCTTGAGTTGGGAAAATCTTGTGCAATACACCGACGCATGTCTTGTATTCAAGATCCTCAATGGCCTGGCTCCCCCTCCACTCAATATTTTTGTTGAACAGAAAACCCAGACATATGGCAGCAGATCCACAAGGTCTGCCATGAGAGGTGACTGTATAGTTCCCCTAAGGAAAAGCACCTTTAGTAAATCTGCATTCTCTGTGAGAGCTTCCCATGTCTGGAATACACTGCCATCAGACACACATAACTGCACCACATATCACACTTTCACAAAATGCTTGAAGACATGGCTAAAGGTCAATCAGATTTGTGAACATGGTCCCTAGCTGTGTGTTGCCACTCCATGTTGTCTGTAGCTTGTGAGGTGTGGAAACACTTTGTTGCTTTTATGAATTTTGATTTGCTGCTTTTTGTTTTATGCTGCTCTGTCTGTATGCTACGTCTTGCTTGTCCTATGTTGCTCTGTCTGTATGCTATGTCTTGCTTGTTCTATGTTGCTATTGTCTATATTGTAATTGTTTTTAATAACCTGCCCAGGGACTGCGGTTGAAAATTAGCCGGTTGGCTAAAACCGGCACTTTTACTGAAATGTTGATTAATGTGCACTGTCCCTGTAAAAATAAAAAATTAACTCAAACTCAAACAATGAACCCTTCATACCACCATATCTATCACCTATCCACAATGAACCCTTCATACCACCATATCTATCACCTATCCACAATGAACCCTTCATACCACCATATCTATCACCTATCTACAATGAACCCTTCATACCACCATATCTATCACCTATCTACAATGAACCCTTCATACCACCATATCTATCACCTATCCACAATGAACCCTTCATACCACCATATCTATCACCTATCTACAATGAACCCTTCATACCACCATATCTATCACCTATCTACAATGAACCCTTCATACCACCATATCTATCACCTATCTACAATGAACCCTTCATACCACCATATCTATCACCTATCTACAATGAACCCTTCATACCACCATATCTATCACCTATCTACAATGAACCCTTCATACCACCATATCTATCACCTATCCACAATGAACCCTTCATACCACCTTATCTATCACCTATCCACAATGAACCCTTCATACCACCTTATCTATCACCTATCCACAATGAACCCTTCATACCACCATATCTATCACCTATCTACAATGAACCCTTCATACCACCATATCTATCACCTATCTACAATGAACCCTTCATACCACCATATCTATCACCTATCTACAATGAACCCTTCATACCACCATATCTATCACCTATACACAATGAACCCTTCATACCCCCATATCTATCACCTATACACAATGAACCCTTCATACCCCCATATCTATCACCTATCTACAATGAACCCTTCATACCACCATATCTATCACCTATACACAATGAACCCTTCATACCCCCATATCTATCACCTATCTACAATGAACCCTTCATACCACCATATCTATCACCTATACACAATGAACCCTTCATACCCCCATATCTATCACCTAT
>NW_022261980.1:6434988-6447488 GCF_002021735.2 Oncorhynchus kisutch | reverse complement strand
GGAGAGTATAAAACACCAGTCAACATAGAGATGGAGGGTATTAAACACCAGTCAACATAGAGATGGAGGGTATTAAACACCAGTCAACATAGAGATGGAGGGTATTAAACACCAGTCAACATAGAGATGGAGGAGAGTATTAAACACCAGTCAACATAGAGATGGAGGAGGGTATAAAACACCAGTCAACATAGAGATGGAGGAGGGTATAAAACACCAGTCAACATAGAGATGGAGGGCATTAAACACCAGTCAACATAGAGATGGAGGAGAGTATTAAACACCAGTCAACATAGAGATGGAGGAGAGTATTAAACACCAGTCAACATAGAGATGGAGGAGAGTATTAAACACCAGTCAACATAGAGATGGAGGAGGGTATTAAACACCAGTCAACATAGAGATGGAGGAGGGTATTAAACACCAGTCAACACAGAGATGGAGGAGAGTATACTGTACTGTTAGGTTGGGGTGTAGTGTACTGTTAGGTTGGGGTGTAGTGTACTGTTAGGTTGGGGTATAGTGTACTGTTAGGTTGGGGTATAGTGTACTGTTAGGTTGGGGTATAGTGTACTGTTAGGTTGGGGTGTAGTGTACTGTTAGGTTGGGGTGTAGTGTACTGTTAGGTTGGGGTGTAGTGTACTGTTAGGTTGGGGTGTAGTGTACTGTTAGGTTGGGGTGTAGGGTACTGTTAGGTTGGGGTGTAGTGTACTGTTAGGTTGGGGTGTAGTGTACTGTTAGGTTGGGTGTAGTGTACTGTTAGGTTGGGGTGTAGTGTACTGTTAGGTTGGGGTGTAGTGTACTGTTAGGTTGGGGTGTAGTGTACTGTTAGGTTGGGGTGTAGTGTACTGTTAGGTTGGGGTGTAGTGTACTGTTAGGTTGGGGTGTAGTGTACTGTTAGGTTGGGGTGTTGTCTGTTAGTGTTACTGTTAGGTTGGGTATAGTGTACTGTTAGGTTGGGGTATAGTGTACTGTTAGGTTGGGGTGTAGTGTACTGTTAGGTTGGGGTGTAGTGTACTGTTAGGTTGGGGTGTAGTGTACTGTTAGGTTGGGGTGTAGTGTACTGTTAGGTTGGGGTGTAGTGTACTGTTAGGTTGGGGTGTAGTGTACTGTTAGGTTGGGGTGTAGTGTACTGTTAGGTTGGGGTGTAGTGTACTGTTAGGTTGGGGGTAGTGTACTGTTAGGTTGGGGTGTAGTGTACTGTTAGGTTGGGGTGTAGTGTACTGTTAGGTTGGGGTGTAGTGTACTGTTGGTCTCGGCCATAGCCATTATCATGCTGTGTTTTTAAAATGTCAAAAAGGTGATTTTAACCACTAGCCCCATCCCAAACCTTAACCTTATCCCCTGAACTTAAATTACGAATACAAAGGTGCCATTCTATGCTGGACTCAGAAGGTTGAAACCCACTTGTCTGAGCAACACTCTTAGCTGTCCACTTTACCAGGTCACCCACGTGGTGTAGTGTCGGGGTCAATGTGGAGCTAAGTGAGACCTCACACTGGACAGATAGGCTGGGCATCCCAGACTGCTGCAAGCCAGACCTCAGGCCACACGGACACTGGTTAGAGGGGGGTGAGAGAGGTGGTGTGGGGGGGTTGGCAAGCTGTCCCCTCTGCCTCTCACATGACCCCAAGCTGTCACAACAGACACTTAGCAGCCCTCACAGTAAACACACACCAGGGAAGGAGGGGGAGGGGCTTTCTCTCGTAACAGGGATGGAGAAAGAGAGAAGGAAAGAGACAGATGGGGAAGTGAAAGAGGTAAAGAAAGGCAGGGAAGAAATATTGAGAGGGAAATAGTGAGGAAATATGGGAGGAAAGCCAGAGACTGAGAGAAGAAAGAAACGAGAGAGAGAGAGAGAAAGAGGGAGAGAGAGAGAAAGAAAGAGGAAGAGCGAGAAGGACAGAGAAAGAAGAGAGAGAGAGAGGAGAGAAGTGGAGAGAATGTGGGAGAGAGCCAGAGAGAGAGAAAAACAGAGAGAAAGAACAAGAGAGAGAGAGAGAGAGAGTGAGAGAACGTGGGAGAGAGCCAGAGAGAGAGAAAACAGAGAGAAAGAACAAGAGAGAGAGAGAGAGTGAGAGAACGTGGGAGAGCCAGAGAGAGAAAACAGAGAGAAAGAACAAGAGAGAGAGAGAGACCTTTTGTCTTTATTTAATGATACATTCTCATTTCATTAAACCCCCCTCCCCCCACTCCCCCTTATTAAGACAAAAAAAACAATATCCCCTGTACCTCATACTCACCTTGCTCCCACGATACAAAACAACACCACACATCACAATAACCAAAAATCTGACCACTTCTACAACCGTATATATAACCCATCTTCCCCAGCTGTACAGACAGCCCCCCGACACACCATATCTCCTGAAATATCTCCTCACCTTTTATAATTTTATAGAACTCAAATTCCACCCCAAGGCGCACAGAGACCATCCCATTAAATTATAGTAAAGGGTTTGTTATCCCTCACCTTTGACACTTGGGACAGGAGCCACCTCCACCTGGCCAGTCTTGACACAACTGCCTGTGACAGCCCCTCCCAGTTCTTCCTAAACCCACCTCTCCGAGCCCAGGTACACCACCAAAATTGTAAGCCCTTCACAACCCCACTGCAAACCCCCTGGAAGCAGAAGAGGGGCCTTATCCCTCCATGCCGAACATAACAGAGCTTTGCACTTGCCCCAGTTCACCTTAGTTGACAAAGCTCCCTCGTACAACTTCAGACTGGCCTCTAGCGCCTGCATATCCTGCCCATCACAGAAACGTCATCTGCATACGCTGACAATGCTATGCCTGTCAACACACCCATCCCTGTCCAGCACACTCCCTGCATTCACCTGCGTAGCAGGCTCAAAAAAGGCTCAATGGCTAGTGTATATAACTGCCCCGATAGAGGGCATCCTTGTCTAATGCCCCGTCTCACGCAGACTGGCCTGCTGAGCCCCCCTACCAACTTGACCCTACATGACGCCCCAGCATACAACATATTCACACAGGCCCAAAAAACTTTCCCCAAACCCAAACATCACATTAAACAGATACTCGTGGTCCACTCTGACAAAAGCCAGTCCAAAGTCCAAAGTTCACATTAGAACCTCTCGACAAGTCCAACATGTCCCTGATTAAGAACAAGAACAAAGTCTGTGATTGAGCATCCCGGTACACAATATGTCTGGCCCTCTATAGCATGACTAGACCCAGCCTCATCCACACCACCCTCTATAGCATGACTAGACCCAGCCTCATCCACACCACCCTCTATAGCATGACTAGACCCAGCCTCATCTACACCACCCTCTATAGCATGACTAGACCCAGCCTCATCTACACCACCCTCTATAGCATGACTAGACCCAGCCTCATCCACACCACCCTCTATAGCATGACTAGACCCAGCCTCATCCACACCACCCTCTATAGCATGACTAGACCCAGCCTCATCTACACCACCCTCTATAGCATGACTAGACCCAGCCTCATCCACACCACCCTCTATAGCATGACTAGACCCAGCCTCATCTACCACCCTCTATAGCATGACTAGACCCAGCCTCATCTACACCACCCTCTATAGCATGACTAGACCCAGCCTCACCCACACCACCCTCTATAGCATGACTAGACCCAGCCTCATCCACACCACCCTCTATAGCATGACTAGACCCAGCCTCATCTACACCACCCTCTATAGCATGACTAGGCCCAGCCTCACCCACACCACCATCTATAACCTGACTAGGCCCAGCCTCATCCACACCACCCTCTATAGCATGACTAGGCCCAGCCTAATCCACACCACCCTCTATAGCATGACTAGACCCAGCCTCATCTACACCACCCTCTATAGCATGACTAGACCCAGCCTCACCCACACCACCCTCTATAGCATGACTAGGCCCAGCCTCATCCACACCACCCTCTATAGCATGACTAGGCCCAGCCTCATCTACACCACCCTCTATAGCATGACTAGGCCCAGCCTCATCCACACCACCCTCTATAGCATGACTAGGCCCAGCCTCATCCACACCACCCTCTATAGCATGACTAGGCCCAGCCTCATCTACACCACCCTCTATAGCATGACTAGACTCAGCCTCATCCACACCACCCTCTATAGCATGACTAGACCCAGCCTCATCCACACCACCCTCTATAGCATGACTAGGCCCAGCCTCATCTACACCACGCTCTATAGCATGACTAGGCCCAGCCTCTGCTGCCTGCGTCTCATGGCCCCTTGCATGTTGACCTCGATTTCCCCCAGAACCTCCTCCACCTTAACTCCATTCTCAGGAACACACCTGAATCCATGCCGTAACAACAGCGTCTCCTCTGCGCTAGGCTGCCATCGCACACACCACACCTTCCAAGCCCCGGGAAACTAAAACTCTGTCCTCTTCCTACCTAACTTTAAAAAACAATATGTACTGTTAAAATAAAAGTGTATTAACCCTCCAGCATCTAACTTTAAACATTTAGTTTTTTACCAAGGATAGAATCAAGACAATAAGTTAGGACAGAGCCATTCACACAGCCTCTCAACTACAAAACACTCCCAGCATGCACTGAGAAAGAGAGAGAAACTGAGAGAGAGAAAGAGAGAGAACGAGAGAGAGAGAAAGACAAGAGAAAGAGATGGAGAGAGAGAGAAAGAGGAAGAGAGAGAGAGAGAGAGAAAAAGAGATGGAGAGAGAGAGGAAGAGAGAGAAAAAGAGATGGAGAGAGAGGAAGAGAGAGAAAAAGAGATGGAGAGAGAGAGGAAGAGGGAGAAAGAGATGGAGAGAGAGGAAGAGAGAGAAAAAGAGATGGAGAGAGAGAGGAAGAGAGAGAAAAAGAGATGGAGAGAGAGAGGAAGAGGGAGAAAGAGATGGAGAGAGAGAGAGAAGAGGAAGAGAGAGCAGGTGAGAGAATATATATTGACTATGTTCTGGCCCTTGGTTCTCTCCCCCTCTGTTTCCTCCCTGTCTGGCCTGCTGCTGTTTCTGTGATGTCTGGAATGCCGTATCCATCTCCCCTCTGGCACCCACTGCTTCCCTAGCCTAGCCGCTAAACAGCTAATTATAGCCCCGCGACAGGACGGAGGTGTGACCTGGTTACCTATTTAAAGATCAGAGAGAAAGTCCCTGCATAGAGGAGAGAGGGGAGCCGCTAGGCCGCAGGAATGTGTTTCATTTCATTCCATCCAGTACCCAGGCACACACATGGACACACACATCTATTGACACACTGTCACTGTGTGCCACCTATCTCTCGTGTACACATTGTCTCCCCCCCCAACATGCGAATGCGCACACGCACGCACGAACACACACACACACACACACACCCCCACCCCCACACACACACACACACACACACCACACACACACACACACACACACACACACACTCCTGACTACTGTCTATTGACACAGTGTTCCAGTAGCACATGTATCACTTAACCTCCATGTCAAAACACAGGCGTAATCTAAGCCTGAGGAACCCCATAAAGGAGTAGTGTGTGTTGGGATGAGCAGCCAGCGTGTCAGTGGAGCCTTTCTGTGAGCTGCCAGAGTACAAAGCCTGTGTATCTATAGGGAGAGGACAGAGGAGAATGAGGGAAGATAACCTGGTGTAAACTCTACAGGGAGGGGACAGAGGAGAATGAGGGAAGATAACCTGGTGTAAACTCTATAGGGAGGGGACAGAGGAGAATGAGGGAAGATAACCTGGTGTAAACTCTATAGGGAGGGGACAGAGGAGAATGAGGGAAGATAACCTGGTGTAAACTCTACAGGGAGGGGACAGAGGAGAATGAGGGAAGATAACCCGGTGTAAACTCTATAGGGAGGGGACAGAGGAGAATGAGGGAAGATAACCTGGTGTAAACTCTATAGGGAGGGGACAGAGGAGAATGAGGGAAGATAATCTGGTGTAAACTCTATAGGGAGGGGACAGAGGAGAATGAGGGAAGATAACCTGGTGTAAACTCTATAGGGAGGGGACAGAGGAGAATGAGGGAAGATAACCTGGTGTAAACTCTATAGGGAGAGGACAGAGGAGAATGAGGGAAGATAACCTGGTGTAAACTCTATAGGGAGGGGACAGAGGAGAATGAGGGAAGATAACCTGGTGTAAACTCTATAGGGAGGAGAATGAGGGAAGATAACCTGGTGTAAACTCTACAGGGAGGGGACAGAGGAGAATGAGGGAAGATAACCTGGTGTAAACTCTATAGGGAGGGGACAGAGGAGAATGAGGGAAGATAACCTGGTGTAAACTCTATAGGGAGGGGACAGAGGAGAATGAGGGAAGATAACCTGGTGTAAACTCTATATGGAGGGGACAGAGGGGAATGAGGGAAGATAACCTGGTGTAAACTCTATAGGGAGGGGACAGAGGAGAATGAGGGAAGATAACCTGGTGTAAACTCTACAGGGAGGGGACAGAGGAGAATGAGGGAAGATAACCTGGTGTAAACTCTATAGGGAGGGGACAGAGGAGAATGAGGGAAGATAACCTGGTGTAAACTCTATATGGAGGGGACAGAGGGGAATGAGGGAAGATAACCTGGTGTAAACTCTATAGGGAGGGGACAGAGGAGAATGAGGGAAGATAACCTGGTGTAAACTCTATAGGGAGGGGACATAGGAGAATGAGGGAAGATAACCTGGTGTAAACTCTATAGGGAGAGGACAGAGGAGAATGAGGGAAGATAACCTGGTGTAAACTCTATAGGGAGGGGACAGAGGAGAATGAGGGAAGATAACCTGGTGTAAACTCTATAGGGAGGGGACAGAGGAGAATGAGGGAAGATAACCTGGTGTAAACTCTATAGGGAGGGGACAGAGAAGAATGAGGGAAGATAACCTGGTGTAAACTCTATAGGGAGGGAACAGAGGAGAATGAGGGAAGATAACCTGGTGTAAACTCTATAGGGAGAGGACAGAGGAGAATGAGGGAAGATAACCTGGTGTAAACTCTATAGGGAGGGACAGAGGAGAATGAGGGAAGATAACCTGGTGTAAACTCTATAGGGAGGGGACAGAGGAGAATGAGGGAAGATAACCTGGTGTAAACTCTATAGGGAGGGGACAGAGGAGAATGAGGGAAGATAACCTGGTGTAAACTCTACAGGGAGGGGACAGAGGAGAATGAGGGAAGATAACCTGGTGTAAAACTCTATATGGAGGGGACAGAGGAGAATGAGGGAAGATAACCTGGTCTAAACTCTATAGGGAGGAGAATGAGGGAAGATAACCTGGTGTAAACTCTACAGGGAGGGGACAGAGGAGAATGAGGGAAGATAACCTGGTGTAAACTCTATAGGGAGGGGACAGAGGAGAATGAGGGAAGATAACCTGGTGTAAACTCTATAGGGAGGGGACAGAGGAGAATGAGGGAAGATAACCTGGTGTAAACTCTATATGGAGGGGACAGAGGGGAATGAGGGAAGATAACCTGGTGTAAACTCTATAGGGAGGGGACAGAGGAGAATGAGGGAAGATAACCTGGTTGTAAACTCTACAGGGAGGGGACAGAGGAGAATGAGGGAAGATAACCTGGTGTAAACTCTATAGGGAGGGGACAGAGGAGAATGAGGGAAGATAACCTGGTGTAAACTCTATATGGAGGGGACAGAGGGGAATGAGGGAAGATAACCTGGTGTAAACTCTATAGGGAGGGGACAGAGGAGAATGAGGGAAGATAACCTGGTGTAAACTCTATAGGGAGGGGACATAGGAGAATGAGGGAAGATAACCTGGTGTAAACTCTATAGGGAGAGGACAGAGGAGAATGAGGGAAGATAACCTGGTGTAAACTCTATAGGGAGGGGACAGAGGAGAATGAGGGAAGATAACCTGGTGTAAACTCTATAGGGAGGGGACAGAGGAGAATGAGGGAAGATAACCTGGTGTAAACTCTATAGGGAGGGGACAGAGAAGAATGAGGGAAGATAACCTGGTGTAAACTCTATAGGGAGGGGACAGAGGAGAATGAGGGAAGATAACCTGGTGTAAACTCTATAGGGAGAGGACAGAGGAGAATGAGGGAAGATAACCTGGTGTAAACTCTATAGGGAGGGGACAGAGGAGAATGAGGGAAGATAACCTGGTGTAAACTCTATAGGGAGGGGACAGAGGAGAATGAGGGAAGATAACCTGGTGTAAACTCTATAGGGAGGGGACAGAGGAGAATGAGGGAAGATAACCTGGTGTAAACTCTACAGGGAGGGGACAGAGGAGAATGAGGGAAGATAACCTGGTGTAAACTCTATATGGAGGGGACAGAGGAGAATGAGGGAAGATAACCTGGTCTAAACTCTATAGGGAGGAGAATGAGGGAAGATAACCTGGTGTAAACTCTATAGGGAGGGGACAGAGGAGAATGAGGGAAGATAACCTGGTATAAACTCTATAGGGAGGGGACAGAGGAGAATGAGGGAGGTTAACCTGGTGTAAACTCTATACGGAGGGGACAGAGGAGAATGAGGGAAGATAACCTGGTGTAAGCTCTATAGGGAGGGGACAGAGGAGAATGAGGGAAGATAACCTGGTGTAAACTCTATAGGGAGGGGACAGAGGAGAATGAGGGAAGATAACCTGGTGTAAACTCTATAGGGAGGGGACAGAGGAGAATGAGGGAGGTTAACCTGGTGTAAACTCTATAGGGAGAGGACAGAGGAGAATGAGGGAAGATAATCTGGTGTAAACTCTATAGGGAGGGGACAGAGGAGAATGAGGGAAGATAACCTGGTGTAAACTCTATAGGGAGGGGACAGAGGAGAATGAGGGAAGATAACCTGGTGTAAACTCTATAGGGAGGGGACAGAGGAGAATGAGGGAAGATAACCTGGTGTAAACTTTATAGGGAGGGGACAGAGAAGAATGAGGGAAAATAACCTGGTGTAAACTCTATAGGGAGGGGACAGAGGAGAATGAGGGAAGATAACCTGGTGTAAACTCTATAGGGAGAGGACAGAGGAGAATGAGGGAAGATAACCTGGTGTAAACTCTATAGGGAGGGGACAGAGGAGAATGAGGGAAGATAACCTGGTGTAAACTCTATAGGGAGGGGACAGAGGAGAATGAGGGAAGATAACCTGGTGTAAACTCTATAGGGAGGGGACAGAGGAGAATGAGGGAAGATAACCTGGTGTAAACTCTACAGGGAGGGGACAGAGGAGAATGAGGGAAGATAACCTGGTGTAAACTCTATATGGAGGGGACAGAGGAGAATGAGGGAAGATAACCTGGTCTAAACTCTATAGGGAGGAGAATGAGGGAAGATAACCTGGTGTAAACTCTATAGGGAGGGGACAGAGGAGAATGAGGGAAGATAACCTGGTGTAAACTCTATAGGGAGGGGACAGAGGAGAATGAGGGAGGTTAACCTGGTGTAAACTCTATACGGAGGGGACAGAGGAGAATGAGGGAAGATAACCTGGTGTAAGCTCTATAGGGAGGGGACAGAGGAGAATGAGTGAAGATAACCTGGTGTAAACTCTATAGGGAGGGGACAGAGGAGAATGAGGGAAGATAACCTGGTGTAAACTCTATAGGGAGGGGACAGAGGAGAATGAGGGAGGTTAACCTGGTGTAAACGCTATAGGGAGAGGACAGAGGTGAATGAGGGAAGATAATCTGGTGTAAACTCTATAGGGAGGGGACAGAGGAGAATGAGGGAAGATAACCTGGTGTAAACTCTATAGGGAGGGGACAGAGGAGAATGAGGGAAGATAACCTGGTGTAAACTCTATAGGGAGGGGAATGAGGAGAATGAGGGAAGATAACCTGGTGTAAACTCTATAGGGAGGGGACAGAGGAGAATGAGGGAAGATAACCTGGTGTAAACTCTATAGGGAGGGGACAGAGGAGAATGAGGGAAGTTAACCTGGTGTAAACTCTATAGGGAGGGGACAGAGGAGAATGAGGGAAGATAACCTGGTGTAAACTCTATAGGGAGGGGACAGAGGAGAATGAGGGAAGATAACCTGGTGTAAACTCTATAGGGAGGGGACAGATGAGAATGAGGGAAGATAACCTGGTGTAAACTCTATAGGGAGGGGACAGAGGAGAATGAGGGAAGATAACCTGGTGTAAACTCTATAGGGAGGGGACAGAGGAGAATGAGGGAAGATAACCTGGTGTAAACTCTATAGGGAGGGGACAGAGGAGAATGAGGGAAGATAACTTGGTGTAAACTGCCCTTCCTCAGGGATCTAGAGGAGTTGTAGTGGTGGAACAGTGTGTTAAAACACGGGACCAAGACAAGTCATATAAAGTCTGTTGGAGGCTTACTGTTTACAACTAGACAATTACATAAATAAATATATATATGTCACCTTTATTAAACTAGGCAAGTCAGTTAAGGACAAATTCTTATTGACAATGATGGCCTACACCGGCCAAACCCGGACGGCGCTGGACCAATTGTGTGCCGCCCTATGGGACTCCCAAACCCGGACGGCGCTGGACCAATTGTGTGCCGCCCTATGGGACTCCCAAACCCCGACGGCACTGGACCAATTGTGTGCCGCCGTCTGGGACTCCCAAACCCGGACGGCACTGGACCAATTGTGCGCCGCCCTATGGGACTCCCAAACCCGGACGGCACTGGACCAATTGTGCGCCACCCTATGGGACTCCCAAACCCGGACGGCACTGGACCAATTGTGCGCCGCCCTATGGGACTCCCAAACCCGGACGGCACTGGGACCAATTGTGTGCCGCCGTCTGGGACTCCCAAACCCGGACGGCACTGGACCAATTGTGAGCCGCCCTATGGGACTCCCAAACCCGGACGGCACTGGACCAATTGTGCGCCGCCCTATGGGACTCCCAAACCCGGACGGCGCTGGACCAATTGTGTGCCGCCGTCGGGGACTCCCAAACCCGGACGGCACTGGACCAATTGTGCGCCGCCCTATGGGACTCCCAAACCCGGACAGCACTGGACCAATTGTGCGCCGCCCTATGGGACTCCCAAACCCGGACGGCACTGGACCAATTGTGCGCCGCCCTATGGGACTCCCAAACCCGGACAGCACTGGACCAATTGTGCGCCGCCCTATGGGACTCCCAAACCCGGACAGCACTGGACCAATTGTGCGCCGCCCTATGGGACTCCCAAACCCGGACGGCACTGGACCAATTGTGCGCCGCCCTATGGGACTCCCAAACCCGGACGGCACTGGACCAATTGTGCGCCGCCCTATGGGACTCCCAAACCCGGACGGCACTGGACCAATTGTGCGCCGCCCTATGGGACTCCCAAACCCGGACGGCACTGGACCAATTGTGCGCCGCCCTATGGGACTCCCAAACCCGGACGGCACTGGACCAATTGTGCGCCGCCCTATGGGACTCCCAAACCCGGACGGCACTGGACCAATTGTGTGCCGCCCTATGGGACTCCCAAACCCGGACGGCACTGGACCAATTGTGCGCCGCCCTATGGGACTCCCAAACCCGGACCGCGCTGGACCAATTGTTCGCCGCCGTCTGGGACTCCCAAACCCGGACGGCACTGGACCAATTGTGCGCCGCCCTATGGGACTCCCAAACCCAGACGGCACTGGACCAATTGTGCGCCGCCCTATGGGACTCCCAATCACAGCCGGATGTGATGCAGCCTGGATTCATTGATAGATGATGGTATGAATGAATCCACCACTCTATTGAAGGCAGACAGAAAGTGATTTGAATTTAACATTCAGAAATGTTAAAACGTTTGAAACAAAAAGCTTGTAATTTTAGTTTACTTCCTGAATTGACTGTCTTCAATTCGAATTGAGCCCAACCTTGCTATCCATGCACACACACACACACACACACACACACACACACACACACACACACACACACACACCACACACACACACACACACACACACACACACACACACACACACACACACACACACACACACACACACGTTCAGGTGGTGGGGATTGTATGTAAACTCCCATTCCTCCTTACCATGGCGTCCCATATATCCGGAAGCCTTTGACGGTGACGTCAGAGTCCTGGAGGTACACACAGTTAGTGAGGAGGTCCTGGACGTCATCGAAGTCCTCGGGCTTCAGTTTGGACACGGAGGGAAAACGGTAGTAATCCTGCTTCACCAGCTCAGCCATAAAGTCCTTATCGAAGGTCAGCTCATGGTTCCCTGCTATCACCACCTTAAACTCATAGGGTAGACCACCTGGAGGGGAGGAAAACATACACACGGGTTAGACAGAAGAGAGGGGAAGAGACAGAGAGAGAGGGGAGGGGGAGAGAGAGAGGGGAAGAGACAGAGAGAGAGGGGAGGGGGAGAGAGAGAGGGGGAGAGACAGAGAGAGAGGGGGGAGAGAGAGAGAGGGGAAGAGACAGAGAGAGAGAGGGGGAGAGAGAGAGGGGAAGAGACAGAGAGAGAGGGGGGGGGAGAGAGAGAGGGGGAGAGACAGAGGGGGAGAGAGAGAGGGGGAGAGACAGAGAGAGAGGGGGAGGGGGAGAGAGAGAGGGGAAGA
>NW_022261980.1:6409614-6434888 GCF_002021735.2 Oncorhynchus kisutch | reverse complement strand
AAAGAGAGAGAGACAGAGAGAGAGAGATGGAGGGAGAGAGGGAGAGAGGGAGAGAGAGAGGGGGAGAGGGAGAGAGGGAGAGAGAGAGGGGGAGAGGGAGAGAGGGAGAGAGAGAGGGGGAGAGGGAGAGAGACAAAGAGAGAGAGACAAAGAGAGAGACATACATCTACTGTTCTAGCTGTCACGTGTTTTTCTTGAGAGAGTAATACAAATGACAAACCCTCTGCTAACATATGAGTTCCAGAACAGATCAATTAGAATGTGTTCATTCTACTCCGAGCCTGATCCACTACAGACTGGGCTCAGCTGTCTAAAAGCACAGCGCATCACTTTCTGTACGTAGCTAAGAATATACCACTTATAGCCAACCAAACACAACATGTAGAAAAACAATTAGATTCACTAATTGCAATTTGCAAAGTGAAGATGTTGGGTAGTGAATATGTCACAAATGATTGACGATACAGACAGACGCATACGTATCTATCCGCCTCCACAAATAGAACTGGACAGGGAACCTGTTAGCTTCATATTAACACGAACACTGTTCAAACCCTGCTTCTGTGGCAAGTGAAGAGCTCATTAGCGACAGCAGCTCTTGGGTCTGGGGAGGTACAGAAAACACAAACGTTTTCATTTCAGGGGCCAGTCCAGTCAAAGACGTAATTTTCCTGTTGTATATATTTCCTCACTATGAAGTTTGAACAATAAGGGAGAGGGGGGTAAAATGAGCCATGTATTACATTCAGCATCACTCCGTCAAGGGAAATATAGTATTCTTTCTAACAAAGATGTCTACATATATTTCAGGATGTTGTGTATTCCTACAGATAATCTGACATATTCAATCAATCCCTATACCAGTCTGCTGTTCCCACATGCTTCAAGAGGGCCACCATTGTTCCTGTTCCCAAGAAAGCTAAGGTAACTGAGCTAAACGACTACCGCCCCGTAGCACTCACATCCGTCATCATGAAGTGCTTTGAGAGACTAGTCAAGGACCATATCACCTCCACCCTACCTGACACCCAAGACCCACTCCAATTTGCTTACCGCCCAAATAGGTCCACAGACGATGCAATCTCAACCACACTGCACACTGCCCTAACCCATCTGGACAAGAGGAACACCTATGTGAGAATGCTGTTCATCGACTACAGCTCGGCATTCAACACCATAGTACCCTCCAAACTCGTCATCAAGCTCGAGACCCTGGGTCTCGACCCCGCCCTGTGCAACTGGGTACTGGACTTCCTGACGGGCCGCCCCCAGGTGGTGAGGGTAGGCAACAACATCTCCACCCCTCTGATTCTCAACACTGGGGCCCCACAAGGGTGCGTTCTGAGCCCTCTCCTGTACTCCCTGTTTACCCACGACTGCGTGGCCACGCACGCCTCCAACTCAATCATCAAGTTTGCGGACGACACAACAGTGGTAGGCTTGATTACCAACAACGACGAGACGGCCTACAGGGAGGAGGTGAGGGCCCTCGGAGTGTGGTGTCAGGAAAATAACCTCACACTCAACGTCAACAAAACTAAGGAGATGATTGTGGACTTCAGGAAACAGCAGAGGGAACACCCCCCTATCCACATCGATGGAACAGTAGTGGAGAGGGTAGCAAGTTTTAAGTTCCTTGGCATACACATCACAGACAAACTGAATTGGTCCACTCACACAGACAGCATCGTGAAGAAGGCGCAGCAGCGCCTCTTCAACCTCAGGAGGCTGAAGAAATTCGGCTTGTCACCAAAAGCACTCACAAACTTCTACAGATGCACAATCGAGAGCATCCTGGCGGGGTGTATCACCGCCTGGTATGGCAACTGCACCGCCCTCAACCGTAAGGCTATCCAGAGGGTAGTGAGGTCTGCACAACGCATCAACGGGGGCAAACTACCTGCCCTCCAGGACACCTACTCCACCCGATGCTACAGGAAGGCCATAAAGATCATCAAGGACATCAACCACTGAACAGCCACTGCCTGTTCACCCCGCTGTCATCCAGAAGGCGAGGTCAGTACAGGTGCATCAAAGCTGGGACCGAGAGACTGAAAAACAGCTTCTATCTCAAGGCCATCAGACTGTTAAACAGCCACCACTAACATTGAGTGGCTGCTGCCAACACACTGTCAATGACACTGACTCAAC
The DNA here is from genome assembly GCF_002021735.2 of Oncorhynchus kisutch. NCBI lineage: Eukaryota > Metazoa > Chordata > Actinopteri > Salmoniformes > Salmonidae > Oncorhynchus > Oncorhynchus kisutch. The sequence goes on along the minus strand of NW_022261980.1, from coordinate 6,432,737 downwards.
TCCAGCCACTTTAATAATGGGAATTGATGGGAAATTATGTAAATATATCACTAGCCACTTTAAACAATGCTACCTTATATAATGTTACTTACCCTACATTATTCATCTCATATGCATATGTATATACTGTACTCTATATCATCGACTGCATCCTTATGTAATACATGTATCACTAGCCACTTTAACTATGCCACTTTGTTTACATACTCATCTCATATGTTATACTGTACTCGATATCATCTACTGTATCTTGCCTATGCTGCTTTGTACCATCACTCATTCATATATCCTTATGTACATATTCCTTATCCCCTTACACTGTGTATAAGACAGTAGTTTTTTTGGAATTGTTAGTTAGATTACTTGTTGGTTATTACTGCATTGTCGGAACTAGAAGCACAAGCGTTTCGCTACACTCGCATTAACATCTGCTAACCATGTGTATGTGACAAATACAATTTGATTTGATTTGAATTCATGTAAATATTAGTTTGAAAACGTAGCTTGTCCAAAAAAGTCTTGGCACAACTTACCCCCGGGTATGGGGTAAGTTGAGCAGCAGGACAGGGTATGGGGTAAGTTGAGCAGCAGGACAGGGTATGGGGTAAGTTGAGCAGCTGGACAGGGTATGGGGTAAGTTGAGCAGCAGGACAGGGTATGGGGGTAAGTTGAGCAGCAGGACAGGGTATGGGGTAAGTTGAGCAGCTGGACAGGGTATGGGGTAAGTTGAGCAGCAGGACAGGGTATGGGGTAAGTTGAGCAGCAGGACAGGGTATGGGGTAAGTTGAGCAGCAGGACAGGGTATGGGGCAGCAGGACAGGGTATGGGGTAAGTTGAGCAGCAGGACAGGGTATGGGGTAAGTTGAGCAGCAGGACAGGGTATGGGGTAAGTTGAGCAGCAGGACAGGGTATGGGGTAAGTAAAGCAGCAGGACAGGGCATGGGGTAAGTTGAGCAACAGGACAGGGTATGGGGTAAGTTGAGCAGCAGGACAGGGTATGGGGTAAGTTGAGCAGCAGGACAGGGCATGGGGTAAGTTGAGCAGCAGGACAGGGTATGGGGTAAGTTGAGCAGCTGGACAGGGTATGGGGTAAGTTGAGCAGCAGGACAGGGTATGGGGAAGTTGAGCAGCGGGACAGGGTATAGGGTAAGTTGAGCAGCAGGACAGGGTAAGTTGAGCAGCAGGACAGGGTATGGGGTAAGTTGAGCAGCAGGACAGGGTATGTTGAGCAGCAGGACAGGGTATAGGGTAAGTTGAGCAGCAGGACAGGATATGGGGTAAGTTGAGCAGCTGGACAGGGTATGGGGTAAGTTGAGCAGCAGGTCAGGGTAAGGGGTAAGTTGAGCAGCAGGACAGGGTATGGGGTAAGTTGAGCAGCAGGACAGGGTAAGTTGAGCAGCAGGACAGGGTAAGGGGTAAGTTGAGCAGCAGGACAGGGTATGGGGTAAGTTGAGCAGCAGGACAGGATATATGGGGTAAGTTGAGCAGCTGGACAGGGTATGGGGTAAGTTGAGCAGCAGGTCAGGGTAAGGGGTAAGTTGAGCAACAGGACAGGGTATGGGGTAAGTTGAGCAGCAGGACAGGGTAAGTTGAGCAGCAGGACAGGGTAAGGGGTAAGTTGAGCAGCAGGACAGGGTATGGGGTAAGTTGAGCAGCAGGACAGGGTATGGGGTATGTTGAGCAGCAGGACAGGGTATGGGGTATGTTGAGCAGACTTAGACTTAGATAAAATCCGGAACGTTCCGTATTTCACTGAAAGAATAAACGTCTTGTTTTCGAGATGATAGTTTCCGAATTCAACCATATTAATGACCTAAGGCTCGTATTTCTGTGTGTTATCATGTTATAATTAAGTCTATGATTTGATAGAGCAGTCTGACTGAGCGATGGTAGGCAGCAGCAGGCTCGTAAGCATTCATTCAAACAGCACTTTTGTGCGTTTGCCAGCAGCTGTTTATGACATCAAGCCTATCAACTCCCGAGATTAGGCTGGTGAAACCGATGTGAAATGGCAAGCTAGTTAGCGGGGTACGCGATAATAGCGTTTCAAACGTCACTCGCTCTGAGACTTGGAGTGGTTGTTTCCCTTGCTTTGCAAGGGTAACACTGCTTCGAGGGTGGCTGTTGTCGTTGTGTTCCTGGTTCGAGCCCAGGTAAAAGCGAGGAGAGGGACGGAAGCTATACTGTTACACTGGCAATACTAAAGTGCCCATTAGAACATCCAATAGTCAAAGGTTCATGAAATACAAATGGTATAGAGAGAAATAGTCCTATAATTCCCATAATAACTACAACCTAAAACTTCTTACCTGGGAATATTGAAGACCACCAGGAACCACCAGCTTTCATGTTCTGAGCAAGGAACTTAAACGTTTCTTACATGGCACATGGCTTTCTTACATGGCACATATTGCACTTTTACTTTCTTCTTCTTTCTAAATTGATTTATGTATTATGTATTATTTATGTATTATGTATTATATTCAGTTAAAATAAGTGTTCATTCAGTATTGTTGTAATTGTCATTATTACAAAAATAAATAAATAAATTGTCAGATTAATCGGTATCGGCTTTTTGTGGTCCTCCAATAATCTTCCCCATTGTCCCCTGGGTATTTAAACCTGTGTTTTCGTCTGTCTTGCATGTTCCAAGTCAACCAGCATGTTTTTTCCTGTGCTCCTGCCTTTTCTATTCTCTTTTGGTAGTCCTCTCGGTTTTGACCCTTGCCTGTTTTCTGGACTCTGTACCCGCCTGCCTGACCATTCTGCCTGCCCTGACCTCGAGCCTCTCTGCCACTCTGTACCTCCTGGTCTCTGAACTGGTTTTGACCTTTTGCCTGTCCACAACCATTCTCTTGCCTACCCCTTTTGGATTATTAATACACATCAAAGACTCAAACAATCTGCCTCCTGTGTCTGCATCTGGGTCTCGCCTTGTGCCCTTATAACTTGAGACTTGACTTGGGACTTGACTTGGGACTTGACTTGAGACTTGATACTTAAAACTTGATTTGAGACTTGACTTGAGACTTGTCGGTCTTGACTTGGGTCTTGACTTGGGACTACTTGTGACTTGTAAAATAATGACTTGGTCCCACCTCTGCTGAGTACCACTCTTCATATTTTCAAGCATAGTGGTGGCTGCATCATGTTATGAATATCCTCATCACCGGCAAGGACGAGGTAGTTCTTTGGGGGAATAAAAAGAAACGGAATAGAGCTAAGCACAGACAAAATCCTAGAGGAAAACCTGGCTCGGTCTGCTTTCCAACAGAAGGACTGCACCTTTCAGCAGGACAATAACCTAAAACACAAGGACAAAAATACACTGGAGTTTCTTTCCAAGAAGACACTGAATGTTCCTGAGTGGCCTAGTTACAGTTTGGACTTAAATCGGCTTAAATCTATGGCAAGACATGAAAATGGCTGTCTAGCAATGATCAACAACCAACTTGACAGAGCTTGAAGAGTTTAAAAAAATGATAATGGGCAAATACTGTACAATCCAGTCGTGCAAAGCTCTTAGAGACACAGAATTACTCACATCTGTAATCGCTGCAAAAGGTTATTCTAACACGTATTGACTCAGGGGGTTGAATACTTATTTAATCAAGATACCGTATATTAGTGTTTTATTTTTCATAAATGTTTTTGAAATGATAGAATTTTTCTTCCACTTTAACATTACAGAGTATTTTGTGTGTGTGTGTGTGTGTGTGTGTGAGTGTGTGTGTGTGTGTGTGTATGTGTGTGTGTGTGTGTGTTTGTTTGTGTGTGTGTGTGTGTGTGTGTGTGTGTGTGTGTGTGTGTGTGTGTGTGTGTGTGTGGTGTGTGTGTGTGTGAGTGTGTGTGTGTGTGTGTGTGTGTGTGTGTGTGTGTGTGTGTGTGTGTGTGTGTGTGTGTTGGAAAATTCGCGGTAATACCGCAGATCAAATACAGGCAACCCTGTGTAACTTCACTTATAAATCTCAGCAAAACTGCAGGATATTTCATGCCTTCTTTATCTGCACGCATGTGCAAACACACACACATGAGGCCCTATGGGGGAAGCTTTAACCAGAGGTTGAGGGTTAGAGAGGGTAACAGTAGTATGGGACAGACTGGGTCAGAGAAAGCTAATTTCCTCTATTAAGCTCAAATTATCTGCTCTATCAGCCTAACAGCAATCAATGATCTGCTCTATCAGCCTAACAGCAATCAATGATCTGCTCTATCTGCCTAACAGCAATCAATGATCTGCTATATCTGCCTAACAGCAATAAATGATCTGCTCTGTCTATCAGCCTAACAGCAATCAATGATCTGCTCTATCTGCCTAACAGCAATCAATGATCTGCTCTATCTATCAGCCTAACAGCAATCAATGATCTGCTCTATCAGCCTAACAGCAATCAATGATCTTCTCTATCTGCCTAACAGCAATCAATGATCTGCTCTATCAGCCTAACAGCAATCAATTATCTTCTCTATCAGCCTAACAGCAATCAATGACCTGCTCTATCTGCCTAACAGCAATCAATGATCTTCTCTATCTGCCTAACAGCAATAAACGATCTGCTCTATCAGCCTAACAGCAATCAATGATCTGCTCTATCAGCCTAACAGCAATCAATGATCTTCTCTATCTGCCTAACAGCCATCAATGATCTGCTCTATCTGCCTAACAGCAATCAATGATCTGCTCTATCTGCCTAACAGCAATCAATGATCTGCTCCATCTGCCTAACAGCAATCAATGATCTGCTCTATCTGCCTAACAGCAATCAATGATCTGCTCTATCTGCCTAACAGCAATCAATGATCTGCTCTATCTGCCTAGCAGCAATCAATGATCTGCTCTATCTGCCTAACAGCAATCAATGATCTGCTCTATCTGCCTAACAGCAATCAATGATCTGCTCCATCAGCCTAACAGCAATCAATGATCTGCTCTATCTGCCTAACAGCAATCAATGATATGCTCTATCAGCCTAACAGCAATCAATGATCTGCTCTATCAGCCTAACAGCAATCAATTATCTCCTCTACCAGCCTAGCAGCAATCAATGATCTGCTCTATCAGCCTAACAGCAATCAATGATCTGCTCTATCAGCCTAACAGCAATCAATGATCTGCTATATCTGCCTAACAGCAATCAATGATCTGCTCTATCTGCCTAACAGCAATAAATGATCTGCTATATCTGCCTAACAGCAATCAATGATCTGCTCTATCTGCCTAACAGCAATCAATGATCTGCTATATCTGCCTAACAGCAATAAATGATCTGCTCTATCTGCCTAACAGCAATCAATGATCTGCTATATCTGCCTAACAGCAATCAAAGATCTGCTCTATCTGCCTAACAGCAATCAATCATCTCCTCTATCAGCCTAACAGCAATCAATGATCTGCTATATCTGCCTAACAGCAATCAATGATCTGCTCTATCTGCCTAACAGCAATACATTATCTGCTCTATCTACCTAACAGCAATCAATGATCTTCTCTATCTGCCTAACAGCAATCAATGATGTCCTCTATCTGCCTAACAGCAATCAATGATCTGCTCTATCTGCCTAACAGCAATCAATGATCTTCTCTATCTGCCTAACAGCTATCAATGATCTTCTCTATCTGCCTAACAGCAATCAATGATCTGCTCTATCTGCCTAACAGCAATCAACGATCTGCTCTATCTGCCTAACAGCAATCAATGATCTGCTCTATCAGCCTAACAGCAATAAATGATCTGCTCTATCAGCCTAACAACAATCAATGATCTGCTATATCTGCCTAACAGCAATCAATGATCTACTCTAGAGAAGAGAAGAACAGAGGGAAACACAGTCCTCTCCAGAGAGAAGGGAAGAACAGAGAGAAAACACAGTCCTCTCCAGAGAGAAGGGAAGAACATAGAGAAGGGAAGAACAGAGGGAAAACACAGTCCTCTCCAGAGAGAAGGGAAGAACAGAGAGAAGGGAAGAACAGAGGGAAACACAGTCCTCTCCAGAGAGAAGGGAAGAACAGAGGGAAAACACAGTCCTCTCCAGAGAGAAGGGAAGAACAGAGAGAAGGGAAGAACAGAGAGAAGGGAAGAACAGAGAGAAGGGAAGAACAGAGAGAAAACACAGTCCTCTCCAGAGAGAAGGGAAGAACAGAGAGAAGGGAAGAACAGAGAGAAAACACAGTCCTCTCCAGAGAGAAGGGTAGAACAGAGGGAAAACACAGTCCTCTCCAGAGAGAAGGGAAGAACAGAGAGAAGGGAAGAACAGAGAGAAAACACAGTCCTCTCCAGAGAGAAGGGTAGAACAGAGGGAAAACACAGTCCTCTCCAGAGAGAAGGGAAGAACAGAGGGAAAAACACAGTCCTCTCCAGAGAGAAGGGAAGAACAGAGGGAAAACACAGTCCTCTCCAGAGAGAAGGGAAGAACAGAGAGAAAACACAGTCCTCTCCAGAGAGAAGGGAAGAACAGAGGAAAACACCGTCCTCTCCAGAGAGAAGGGAAGAACAGAGAGAAAACACAGTCCTCTCCAGAGAGAAGGGAAGAACAGAGGGAAAACACAGTCCTCTCCAGAGAGAAGGGAAGAACAGAGGGAAAACACAGTCCTCTCCAGAGAGAAGGGAAGAACAGAGGGAAAACACAGTCCTCTCCAGAGAGAAGGGAAGAACAGAGGGAAAACACATTCCTCTCCAGAGAGAAGGGAAGAACAGAGGGAAAACACAGTCCTCACCAGAGAGAAGGGTAGAACAGAGGGAAAACACAGTCCTCACCAGAGAGAAGGGAAGAAACAGAGAGAAGGGAAGAACAGAGGGAAAACACAGTCCTCTCCAGAGAGAAGGGTAGAACAGAGGGAAAACACAGTCCTCACCAGAGAGAAGGGAAGAACAGAGAGAAAACACAGTCCTCTCCAGAGAGAAGGGAAGAACATAGAGAAGGGAAGAACAGAGGGAAAACACAGTCCTCTCCAGAGAGAAGGGAAGAACAGAGAGAAGGGAAGAACAGAGGGAAAACACAGTCCTCTCCAGAGAGAAGGGAAGAACAGAGGGAAAACACAGTCCTCTCCAGAGAGAAGGGAAGAACAGAGAGAAGGGAAGAACAGAGAGAAGGGAAGAACAGAGAGAAGGGAAGAACAGAGAGAAAACACAGTCCTCTCCAGAGAGAAGGGAAGAACAGAGAGAAGGGAAGAACAGAGAGAAACACAGTCCTCTCCAGAGAGAAGGGTAGAACAGAGGGAAAACACGGTCCTCTCCAGAGAGAAGGGAAGAACAGAGAGAAGGGAAGACACAGAGAGAAAACACAGTCCTCTCCAGAGAGAAGGGTAGAACAGAGGGAAAACACAGTCCTCTCCAGAGAGAAGGGAAGAACAGAGGGAAAACACAGTCCTCTCCAGAGAGAAGGGAAGAACAGAGGGAAAACACAGTCCTCTCCAGAGAGAAGGGAAGAACAGAGAGAAAACACAGTCCTCTCCAGAGAGAAGGGAAGAACAGAGGGAAAACACCGTCCTCTCCAGAGAGAAGGGAAGAACAGAGAGAAAACACAGTCCTCTCCAGAGAGAAGGGAAGAACAGAGGGAAAACACAGTCCTCTCCAGAGAGAATGGAAGAACAGAGGGAAAACACAGTCCTCTCCAGAGAGAAGGGAAGAACAGAGGGAAAACACAGTCCTCTCCAGAGAGAAGGGAAGAACAGAGGGAAAACACATTCCTCTCCAGAGAGAAGGGAAGAACAGAGGGAAAACACAGTCCTCACCAGAGAGAAGGGTAGAACAGAGGGAAAACACAGTCCTCACCAGAGAGAAGGGAAGAACAGAGAGAAGGGAAGAACAGAGGGAAAACACAGTCCTCTCCAGAGAGAAGGGTAGAACAGAGGGAAAACACAGTCCTCACCAGAGAGAAGGGTAGAACAGAGGGAAAACACAGTCCTCACCAGAGAGAAGGGAAGAACAGAGAGAAGGGAAGAACAGAGGGAAAACACAGTCCTCACCAGAGAGAAGGGTAGAACAGAGGGAAAACACAGTCCTCACCAGAGAGAAGGGAAGAACAGAGAGAAGGGAAGAACAGAGGGAAAACACAGTCCTCTCCAGAGAGAAGGGAAGAACAGAGGGAAAACACAGTCCTCTCCAGAGAGAAGGGAAGAACAGAGGGAAAACACAGTCCTCTCCAGAGAGAAGGGAAGAACAGAGAGAAAACACAGTCCTCTCCAGAGAGAAGGGAAGAACAGAGGGAAAACACCGTCCTCTCCAGAGAGAAGGGAAGAACAGAGAGAAAACACAGTCCTCTCCAGAGAGAAGGGAAGAACAGAGGGAAAACACAGTCCTCTCCAGAGAGAAGGGAAGAACAGAGGGAAAACACAGTCCTCTCCAGAGAGAAGGGAAGAACAGAGGGAAAACACAGTCCTCTCCAGAGAGAAGGGAAGAACAGAGGGAAAACACATTCCTCTCCAGAGAGAAGGGAAGAACAGAGGGAAAACACAGTCCTCACCAGAGAGAAGGGTAGAACAGAGGGAAAACACAGTCCTCACCAGAGAGAAGGGAAGAACAGAGAGAAGGGAAGAACAGAGGGAAAACACAGTCCTCTCCAGAGAGAAGGGTAGAACAGAGGGAAACACAGTCCTCACCAGAGAGAAGGGTAGAACAGAGGGAAAACACAGTCCTCACCAGAGAGAAGGGTAGAACAGAGGGAAAACACAGTCCTCTCCAGAGAGAAGGGAAGAACAGAGAGAAGGGAAGAACAGAGGGAAAACACAGTCCTCTCCAGAGAGAAGGGTAGAACAGAGGGAAAACACAGTCCTCTCCAGAGAGAAGGGTAGAACAGAGGGAAAACACAGTCCTCTCCAGAGAGAAGGGAAGAACAGAGAAAACACAGTCCTCTCCAGAGAGAAGGGAAGAACAGAGAGAAGGGAAGAACAGAGGGAAGGGTAGAACAGAGGGAAAACACAGTCCTCTCCAGAGAGAAGGGAAGAACAGAGAGAAGGGTAGAACAGAGGGAAAACACAGTCCTCTCCAGAGAGAAGGGTAGAACAGAGGGAAAACACAGTCCTCACCAGAGAGAAGGGAAAAACAGAGAGAAGGGAAGAACAGAGAGAAGGGAAGAACAGAGAGAAGGGAAAAACAGAGGGAAAACACAGTCCTCTCCAGAGAGAAGGGAAGAACAGAGAGAAAACACAGTCCTCTCCAGAGAGAAGGGAAGAACAGAGGGAAGGGAAAAACAGAGGGAAAACACAGTCCTCTCCAGAGAGAAGGGAAGAACAGAGAGAAAACACAGTCCTCTCTAGAGAGAAGGGAAGAACAGAGGGAAAACACCGTCCTCTCCAGAGAGAAGGGAAGAACAGAGGGAAAACACAGTCCTCTCCAGAGAGAAGGGAAGAACAGAGGGAAAACACAGTCCTCTCCAGAGAGAAGGGAAGAACAGAGGGAAAACACAGTCCTCTCCAGAGAGAAGGGAAGAACAGAGGGAAAACACAGTCCTCACCAGAGAGAAGGGAAGAACAGAGAGAAGGGAAGAACAGAGGGAAAACACAGTCCTCTCCAGAGAGAAGGGAAGAACAGAGGGAAAACACAGTCCTCTCCAGAGAGAAGGGAAGAACAGAGGGAAAACACAGTCCTCTCCAGAGAGAAGGGTAGAACAGAGGGAAAACACAGTCCTCACCAGAGAGAAGGGTAGAACAGAGGGAAAACACAGTCCTCACCAGAGAGAAGGGAAGAACAGAGAGAAGGGAAGAACAGAGAGAAGGGAAGAACAGAGAGAAGGGAGAAACAGAGGGAAAACACAGTCCTCTCCAGAGAGAAGGGAAGAACAGAGGGAAAACACAGTCCTCACCAGAGAGAAGGGAAGAACAGAGGGAAACACAGTCCTCTCCAGAGAGAAGGAAGAACAGAAGGAAAACACAGTCCTCTCCAGAGAGAAGGGAAGAACAGAGGGAAAACACAGTCCTCTCCAGAGAGAAGGGAAGAACAGAGGGAAAACACAGTCCTCTCCAGAGAGAAGGGAAGAACAGAGGGAAAACACAGTCCTCTCCAGAGAGAAGGGAAGAACAGAGGGAAAACACAGTCCTCTCCAGAGAGAAGGGAAGAACAGAGGGAAAACACAGTCCTCTCCAGAGAGAAGGGAAGAACAGAGGGAAAACACAGTCCTCTCCAGAGAGAAGGGAAGAACAGAGGGAAAACACAGTCCTCTCCAGAGAGAAGGGAAGAACAGAGGGAAAACACAGTCCTCTCCAGAGAGAAGGGAAGAACAGAGGGAAAACACAGTCCTCTCCAGAGAGAAGGGAAGAACAGAGGGAAAACACAGTCCTCTAGTAAAAAAGGATAGAATAAAAGAAAGGGAAAGAAACAGGGTGAGATGAGGGAATGAGAGGAGCACTGAGGAACACTGAAGGGGGAAAGATTGAAGCAGGGGAAGTGCTGTTTAGTGGAGTTCTAAAATACGCTTGTCCCTACTTACCTCTCTGTGTTTTTCATCCCCTCTACCCCCTCTCCACCCCTTCTCTTCCACAGTGAGACAGAGAGAATACGTCTGGCCTTGGAGAGGTATTCAACTCTTTATGTCACAAACATTGTCTGTATTGGGAGACATTGAAAACATTCCCAAACATTCATGTCCACAAACTCTGAGTGCTACAGTATATAAACTAGAACACAAAGACCCCTTTCCTCTCTCTCATCACTTGTCATTTAACATAAAAATCCTCTCCGCCTCTCTCTCCCCTCTCGTCTCTCTAAAGAATCTAACCTACAGAAAAGGGTTTTGTTAGAATCAAAGCTGAGAGCATTAGTATAACTATGTTCGGAACACTGTGACTAAAGCTATTGTAATCCGTTTACAACAGCCACAACATACTAGTAGAGAGATCCACTGTCCTGATTCATCTGTTTACAACAGCAACAACATACTAGTAGAGAGATCCACTGTCCTGATTCATCTGTTTACAGCAGCCACAACATACTAGTAGAGAGATCCACTGTCCTGATTCATCTGTTTACAACAGCAACAACATACTAGTAGAGAGATCCACTGTCCTGATTCATCTGTTTACAACAGCAACAACATACTAGTAGAGAGATCCACTGTCCTGATTCATCTGTTTACAGCAGCCACACAGAGGCAACATACTAGTAGAGAGATCCACTGTCCTGATTCATCTGTTTACAACAGCCACAACATACTAGTAGAGAGATCCACTGTCCTGATTCATCTGTTTACAACAGCCACAACATACTAGTAGAGAGATCCACTGTCCTGATTCATCTGTTTACAACAGCCACACAGAGACAACATACTAGTAGAGAGATCCACTGTCCTGATTCATCCGTTTACAACATAAAGCTCGAAAGGGTTACAAAAGTATCTCTAAAAGCCTTGATGTTCATCAGTCCAGGGTAAGACAAAATGTCTATAAATGGAGAAAGTTCAGCACTGTTGCTACTCTCCCTAGGATTGGCAGTCCTGCAAAGATGACTGCAAGAGCACAGCGCAGCATGCTCAATGAGGTTAAGAAGAATCCTAGAGTGTCAGCTAAAGACTTCCAGAAATCTCAGGAACATGCTAACATCTCTGACGAGTCTACGATACGTAAAACACTAAACAAGAATGGTGTTCATGGGGGGACACCACGGAAGAAGCCACTGCTGACACAAAGACAGTCAGTCACCCAGCCAGCCAGTCAGTCAACCTGCCACTCAGTCACCCAGCCAGTCAGTCAGACAGTCAACCAGCCAGCCAGCCAGTCAGTCAGACAGTCAACTACCCAGCCAGCCAGTCACCCAGCCAGTCAGTCAGTCACCCAGCCAGTCAGTCAGACAGTCAACCAGCCAGCCAGTCAGTCAGACAGTCAACTACCCAGCCAGCCAGTCACCCAGTCAGTCACCCAGCCAGTCAGTCATCCAGCCAGTCAGTCAGACAGTCAACCAGCCAGCCAGTCAGTCAGACAGTCAACTACCCAGCCAGCCAGTCAGTCACCCAGCCAGCCAGTCACCCAGCCAGTCAGTCACCCAGCCAGTCAGTCAGACAGTCAACCAGCCAGCCAGTCAGTCAGACAGTCAACTACCCAGCCAGCCAGTCAGTCACCCAGCCAGTCAGTCAGACAGTCAACCAGCCAGATACCCAGCCAGCCAGTCACCCAGTCAGTCAGTCACCCAGCCAGTCAGTCAGCCAGCCAGTCAGTCACCCAGCCAGCCAGTCACCCAGCCAGTCAGTCACCCAGCCAGTCAGACAGTCAACCAGCCAGCCAGTCAGTCAGACAGTCAACTACCCAGCCAGCCAGTCAGTCAGACAGTCAACTACCCAGCCAGCCAGTCACCCAGCCAGTTAGTCAGCCAGCCAGTCACCCAGCCAGTCAGTCACCCAGCCAGTCAGTCAGACAGTCAACCAGCCAGCTACCCAGCCAGCCAGTCAGCCAGCCAGTCAGTCACCCAGCCAGCCAGTCACCCAGCCAGTCAGTCAGCCAGCCAGTCAGTCACCCAGCCAGTCAGTCAGACAGTCAACTACCCAGCCAGCCAGTCAGTCAGACAGTCAACTACCCAGCCAGCCAGTCACCCAGCCAGTCAGTCAGCCAGCCAGTCAGTCACCCAGCCAGTCAGTCAGACAGTCAACCAGCCAGCTACCCAGCCAGCCAGTCAGTCAGCCAGCCAGTCACCCAGCCAGTCAGTCAGCCAGCCAGTGCTCAGTTTAAACCGGATAATGACAGGCGTTGCGCTCCAAATAACACCAAGCCATTTTCCACTTTGGTGTACATCGATTCACTATCATGACCACCGTCCTCTAATATACACACACACACTTGATGTCTGTCTGTGTTGACAGATGGAGGGGCTATACAGAACTCTGTCTCCTCACAAGGCTGTACACACACACACACACACACGCACACACGTACACACGTACACATGTGACAGTGCCCAGCATGAGATCTGATGGCTTGCGAAGTCTGTCAGTGTATGTAATAGTGTTTGTGTGTGTCCATTAGGACCCTTGCACCTGGCAGCACAATAGAGGGACAGATTGGCACAGCAGACAGGCTCTGTTGCGCCACTCGCTCTCTGGCCCTCATTGTCACCCCAGTGGCTCGGAATGCATCTCAGGGAGGTGTGGCTCGGAGTGCATCTCAGGGAGGTGTGGCTCGGAGTGTCTCAGGGAGGTGTGGCTCGGAGTGTCTCAGGGAGGTGTGGGTCGGAATGCATCTCAGGGAGGTGTGGCTCGGAGTGTCTCAGGGAGGTGTGGCTCGGAGTGTCTCAGGGAGGTGTGGCTCAGAGTGCATCTCAGGGAGGTGTGGCTCGGAGTGTGTCTCAGGGAGGTGTGGCTTGGAGTGTGTCTCAGGGAGGTGTGGCTCGTAGTGTGTCTCAGGGAGGTGTGGCTCGGAGTGTGTCTCAGGGCTTAGAGTGTGTCTTAGGGAGGTGTGGCTCGGAGTGTGTCTCAGGGAGGTGTGGCTCAGAGTGTGTCTCAGGGAGGTGTGGCTCGGAGTGTGTCTCAGGGAGGTGTGGCTAGGAGTGCTTCTCAGGGAGGTGTGGCTAGGAGTGCTTCTCAGGGAGGTGTGGCTCGGAGTGCATCTCAGGGAGGTTTGGCTCGGAGTGTGTCTCAGGGAGGTGTGGCTCGGAGTGTGTCTCAGGGAGGTGTGGCTCGGAGTGCTTCTCAGGGAGGTGTGGCTCAGAGTGTGTCTCAGGGAGGTGTGGCTCGGAGTGTGTCTCAGGGAGGTGTGGCTCGGAGTGCTTCTCAGGGAGGTGTGGCTCGGAGTGCATCTCAGGGAGGTGTGGCTCGGAGTGTGTCTCAGGGAGCTGTGTGCAGATCATGCGTGTGTGAATGTTAATTTATCTTTTCATATTAGAATTGTATGCTAAAATGTACATTACCGGTCAAGTTTTAGAACACCTACTCAATCAAGGGGTTTTTCTTTATTTTTACTATTTTCTACATTGTAGAATATTAGTGAAGACATCAAAACTAAGAAATAACACATATGGAATCATGTAGTAACCAAAAAAGTGTTAAACCTATCAAAATATATTTCATATTTGAGATCCTTCAAATAGCCATCCTTTACCTTGATGACAGATTTGCACACTCTTGGCATTCTCTCAACCAGTTACCTGGAATGCATTTCAATTAACAGGTGTGCCTTCTTAAAAGTTAATTTGTCAAATTTATTTCCTTCTTAATGCGTTTTTGCCAATCAGTTGTGTTGTGACAAGGTAAGGGGGGGGGGGTATACAGAAGATAGTCCTATATGGTAAAAGACCAAGTCCATACTTTGGCAAGAACAGCTCAAATAAGCAAAGAGAAACGACAGTTCATCATTACTTTAAGACATGAACGTCAGTCAATACGGAACATTTCCAGAACTTTGAAAGTTTCTTCAACTGCAGTCGCAAAAATCATCAAGTGCTGTGATGAAACTGGCTCTCATGAAACTGGCTCTCATGAAACTGGCTGTGATGAAACTGGCTCTCATGAAACTGGCTGTGATGAAACTGGCTCTCATGAAACTGGCTGTGATGAAACTGGCTCTCATGAAACTGGCTCTCATGAAACTGGCTGTGATGAAACTGGCTCTCATGAAACTGGCTGTGATGAAACTGGCTCTCATGAAACTGGCTGTGATGAAACTGGCTCTCATGAAACTGGCTGTGATGAAACTGGCTCTCATGAAACTGGCTGTGATGAAACTGGCTCTCATGAAACTGGCTGTGATGAAACTGGCTCTCATGAAACTGGCTGTGATGAAACTGGCTCTCATGAAACTGGCTCTCATGAAACTGGCTCTCATGAAACTGGCTCTCATGAAACTTGCTCTCATGAAACTGGCTGTGATGAAATTGGCTCTCATGAAACTGGCTCTGATGAAACTGGCTCTCATGAAACTGGCTGTGATGAAACTGGCTCTCATGAAACTGGCTGTGATGAAACTGGCTCTCATGAAACTGGCTGTGATGAAACTGGCTCTCATGAAACTGGCTGTGATGAAACTGGCTCTCATGAAACTGTCTCTCATGAAAACTGGCGCTCATGAAACTGGCTCTCATGAAACTGGCTGTGATGAAACTGGCTCTCATGAAACTGGCTCTCATGAAACTGGCTCTCATGAAACTGGCTCTCATGAAACTGGCTCTCATGAAACTGGCTCTCATGAAACTGGCTGTGATGAAATTGGCTCTCATGAAACTGGCTCTGATGAAACTGGCTCTCATGAAACTGGCTGTGATGAAACTGGCTCTCATGAAACTGGCTGTGATGAAACTGGCTCTCATGAAACTGGCTCTCATGAAACTGGCTGTGATGAAACTGGCTCTCATGAAACTGGCTCTCATGAAACTGGCTGTGATGAAACTGGCTCTCATGAAACTGGCTGTGATGAAACTGGCTGTGAGAAACTGCCTCATGAAACTGGCTCTCATGAAACTGGCTGTGATGAATCTGGCTCTCATGAAACTGGCTCTCATGAAACTGGCTCTCATGAAACTGGCTGTGATGAAATTTGCTCTCATGAAACTGGCTCTCATGAAACTGGCTCTCATGAAACTGGCTCTCATGAAACTGGCTCTCATGAGGACAGCCACAGGAAAGGAAGATCCAGAGTGACCTCTGCTGCAGAGGATACGTTCATTAGAGTTACCAGCCACAGAAATTGCAGCCCAAATAAATGCTTCACTAAGTTCAAGTAACAGACACATCTCAACATCAACTGTTCAGAGGAGACTGTGTGAATCAGGCCTTCGTGGTCGAATTGCTGCAAAGAAACTACAACTAAAGGACACAAATAAGAAGAAGAGACTTGCTTGGGCCAAGAAACATGAGTAATGGACATTAGACCGGTGGAAATATATCGTTTGGTCTGGAGTCCAAATAGGAGATTTTTGGTTCCAACCGCTGTGTCTTTGTGAGACACGGTGTGGGTGAACGGATGATCTCTGCATGTGTATTTCCCACCGTAAAGCATGGAGGAGGAGGTGTTATGGTGTGGAGGTGCTTTGCTGGTGACACTGTCTGTGATTTACAGTGGTTGTACAAAGAATAGAAGGAACTGTGATTTACAGTGGTTGTACAAAGAATAGAAGGAACTGTGATTTACAGTGGTTGTACAAAGAATAGAAGGAACTGTGATTTACAGTGGTTGTACAAAGAATAGAAGGAACTGTGATTTACAGTGGTTGGAATAGAAGGAACTGTGATTTACAGTGGTTGGAATAGAAGGAACTGTGATTTACAGTGGTTGGAATAGAAGGAACTGTGATTTACAGTGGTTGGAATAGAAGGAACTGTGATTTACAGTGGTTGGAATAGAAGGAACTGTGATTTACAGTGGTTGGAATAGAAGGAACTGTGATTTACAGTGGTTGGAATAGAAGGAACTGTGATTTACAGTGGTTGGAATAGAAGGAAGGGGTGCCAACAATTGTGGCACACATATATTTGAGAAAAATATTTGTTTTATATTTAGAATTTATTTTTTCTTTCAATTATTTTACTTTCATTAAAAGCCTGTTCTGCTCATATTTACCAAGGGTGCCAATATTAGTGGAGGGCACTGTACAGTATTTAGATTTCAAGGCACATGTAACCAGCATGGGTACCACAGCATTCTGCAGCGATACACCATCCCATCTGGTTTGGGCTTAGTGGGACTATCATTTGTTTATCAACAGGACAATGACCCAATACACCTCCAGGCTGTGGAAGGGCTATTTGACCAAGAAGGAGAGTGATGGAGTGCTGCATCTGATGACCTGGCCTCCACAATCACTCAACCTCAACCCAATTGAGATGGTTTGGGATTGTAACGACTCCTACCGAAGGTGGCCCCCCTTCCCGTTCGGGTGGAGCTCGGCGGTCGTCGTCACCGGCCTACTAGCTGCCACTGATTCTTGAAACTGGCTGTGATGAAACTGGCTCTCATGAAACTGGCTGTGATGAAACTGGCTCTCATGAAACTGGCTCTCATGAAACTGGCTCTCATGAAACTGGCTGTGATGAAATTGGCTCTCATGAAACTGGCTGTGATGAAACTGGCTCTCATGAAACTGGCTCTCATGAAACTGGCTCTCATGAAACTGGCTGTGATGAATTGGCTCTCATGAAACTGGCTCTCATGAAACTGGCTCTGATGAAACTGGCTCTCATGAAACTGGCTGTGATGAAACTGGCTCTCATGAAACTGGCTGTGATGAAACTGGCTCTCATGAAACTGGCTGTGATGAAACTGGCTCTCATGAAACTGGCTCTCATGAAACTGGCGCTCATGAAACTGGCTCTCATGAAACTGGCTGTGATGAAACTGGCTCTCATGAAACTGGCTGTGATGAAACTGGCTCTCATGAAACTGGCTCTCATGAAACTGGCTGTGATGAAATTGGCTCTCATGAAACTGGCTCTGATGAAACTGGCTCTCATGAAACTGGCCTGTGATGAAACTGGCTCTCATGAAACTGGCTGTGATGAAACTGGCTCTCATGAAACTGGCTCTCATGAAACTGGCTGTGATGAAACTGGCTCTCATGAAACTGGCTCTCATGAAACTGGCTGTGATGAAACTGGCTGTGATGAAACTGGCTCTCATGAAACTGGCTCTCATGAAACTGGCTCTCATGAAACTGGCTGTGATGAATCTGGCTCTCATGAAACTGGCTCTCATGAAACTGGCTGTGATGAAATTTGCTCTCATGAACTGGCTCTCATGAAACTGGCTCTCATGAGGACAGCCACAGGAAAGGAAGATCCAGAGTGACCTCTGCTGCAGAGGATACGTTCATTAGAGTTACCAGCCACAGAAATTGCAGCCCAAATAAATGCTTCACTAAGTTCAAGTAACAGACACATCTCAACATCAACTGTTCAGAGGAGACTGTGTGAATCAGGCCTTCGTGGTCGAATTGCTGCAAAGAACTACAACTAAAGGACACAAATAAGAAGAAGAGACTTGCTTGGGCCAAGAAACATGAGTAATGGACATTAGACCGGTGGAAATATATCGTTTGGTCTGGAGTCCAAATAGGAGATTTTTGGTTCCAACCGCTGTGTCTTTGTGAGACACGGTGTGGGTGAACGGATGATCTCTGCATGTGTATTTCCCACCGTAAAGCATGGAGGAGGAGGTGTTATGGTGTGGAGGTGCTTTGCTGGTGACACTGTCTGTGATTTACAGTGGTTGTACAAAGAATAGAAGGAACTGTGATTTACAGTGGTTGTACAAAGAATAGAAGGAACTGTGATTTACAGTGGTTGTACAAAGAATAGAAGGAACTGTGATTTACAGTGGTTGTACAAAGAATAGAAGGAACTGTGATTTACAGTGGTTGGAATAGAAGGAACTGTGATTTACAGTGGTTGGAATAGAAGGAACTGTGATTTACAGTGGTTGGAATAGAAGGAACTGTGATTTACAGTGGTTTGGAATAGAAGGAAGGGGTGCCAACAATTGTGGCACACATATATTTGAGAAAAAGATTTGTTTTATATTTAGAATTTATTTTTTCTTTCAATTATTTTACTTTCATTAAAAGCCTGTTCTGCTCATATTTACCAAGGGTGCCAATATTAGTGGAGGGCACTGTACAGTATTTAGATTTCAAGGCACATGTAACCAGCATGGGTACCACAGCATTCTGCAGCGATACACCATCCCATCTGGTTTGGGCTTAGTGGGACTATCATTTGTTTATCAACAGGACAATGACCCAATACACCTCCAGGCTGTGGAAGGGCTATTTGACCAAGAAGGAGAGTGATGGAGTGCTGCATCTGATGACCTGGCCTCCACAATCACTCAACCTCAACCCAATTGAGATGGTTTGGGATTGTCACGACTCCTACCGAAGGTGGCCCCCCTTCCCGTTCGGGTGGCGCTCGGCGGTCGTCGTCACCGGCCTACTAGCTGCCACTGATTCTTTCCTCCCCTCCTTGTCTGTTTATTGGTTACACCTGTTGTTTATTAGGTGATTAGTTGGGCTTTATTAGCCAGCCGGCCCGCCTGCTCTTTGTGCGGGAATGTTTGTGTGACTAGTGTGCACGTTTGAGGTTAACGTGTTTCCTGTTCGTGGGTTTTTTGCTGGACTGTTTTAGTCCCCGTGTTTGGGGCATTTGTTTTTGTGTGCGCCCTGTGTTTTCGTGGGGTGGCTTATGTTCGCTGTTTCTGCATTATATAGCACTACCCTGAACTCTCTGCTTCCTGCGCCTGACTTCGCACCCACTACACCCAGATCGGGATGAGTTGGACCGCAGAGTGAAGGAAAAGCAGCCAACCAGTGCTTTGCATATGTGGGAACACCATCAAGACTATTGGAAAAGCCTTCCAGGTGAAGCTGGTTGAGAGAATGCCAAGAGTGTGTGAAGCTGTCATCAAGGCAAAGGGTGGCTATTTGAAGAATCTGAAATATAAAATATATTTTGATTTGTTTAACACATTTTTGGGTGACTACGTTATTCCATTACTGTTATCTCATAGTTTTGATTTCTTCACTGATATTCTACAATGTAGAAAATAGTAAAAAACTAAGAAAAACCATTGAATGAGTAGGTGTTCTAACCCCTGACGCAACCAGGGTTAACTGCGCAGTGTGTTAGGTCACAGGGGTTAAACTGGGTACTTAGGCCACCAGTGGCTGACACCATTGTGTGTGTCTGTCACTGTCAATGTTCGTCCTTCCGCGTGTTTGAGTGTGTTTGAGTGTGTGTGTACAAACAAGTGTGTGCGTATGTGTGTATAAATATGAGAGTGAAAATGTGGAACCTTACATGTCCCCTTAGTAATGTGGGGACTGTATGCTTCTCTCTCTCTCTCTCCATGTGTGGGTGTGTGTGTGTGTGTGTACGGTACCTAGCCAGTCGTTGAACTTCTTGACCTCAGAGGGCAGGCCCAGCTCAGTGAAGTCTCCCGTGTGGAGCAGCACGTCACCATAGGGCATCTGGATCCCATCTGTACGGGAGTGGGTGTCCGAAACACACACAAACCGCGTGTGTCCTGCTGGCTTAGGAGTGTCATACGGGGTAGGGTCCACCCTGAGAGAGAGAGAGAGAGAGAGAGAGAGAGAGAGAGAGAGAGAGAGAGAGAGAGAGAGAGAGAGAGAGAGAGAGAGAGAGAGAAAAGGAGAGAGAGAGAGAGAGAAAAGGAGAGAGAGAAAAGGAGAGAGAGAGAGAGACAGAGAGAGAGAGAGGAGAGAGAGAGAGATAAAAGGAGAGAGAGAGGGAGAGAGGGAGAGAGAGAGATAAAAGGAGAGAGAGAGAGAAAAGGAGAGAGAGAGAGAAAGGAGAGAGAGAGAGAGAAAAGGAGAGAGAAAAGGAGAGAGAGAGAGAAAAGGAGTGAGAGAGAGAGAGAGAGAGAGAGAGAGAGAGAGAGAAAGAGAGAGAGGATAAAAAAGAGAAAAGAGAGGGAAAGAAAGAAAATATAGAGAATAAAGCTGTATTCAGAGACTCATCCTGTTCTACAGTAGCTGTAGTGAGAGACTCATCCTGTCCTACAGTAGCTGTAGTGAGTGACTCATCCTGTCCTACAGTAGCTGGAGTGAGAGACTCATCTTGTCCTACAGTAGCTGTAGTGAGAGACTCATCCTGTCCTACAGTAACTGTAGTGAGAGACTCATCCTGTTCTACAGTAGCTGTATTCAGAGACACATCCTGTCCTACAGTAGCTGTAGTGAGAGACTCATCCTGTCCTACAGTAGCTGTATTCAGAGACACATCCTGTCCTACAGTAGCTGTATTCAGAGACACATCCTGTCCTACAGTAGTTGTATTCAGAGACACATCCTGTCCTACAGTAGTTGTATTCAGAGACACATCCTGTCCTACAGTAGTTGTATTCTGAGACACATCCTGTCCTACAGTAGCTGTATTCAGAGACACATCCTGTCCTACAGTAGCTGTATTCAGAGACACATCCTGTCCTACATAGCTGTATTCAGAGACACATCCTGTCCTACAGTAGCTGTATTCAGAGACACATCAGAGCATTAGGCTGGAGATCAAAAACTGCTTTCATTCAGGTCCAACTTTAACACTGTTATCCTCCAAGTCCGCTGCAGGTCAAGGACTAGGTTCGGGTTCAACTGCAAGAGACCAGGATGGACACATACTGAAAGCAGGACTAACATGGCCAGTCCCTCTGTCTTTAACATAATGATTCTGTGTCTAAATTTTCAACAACTCCCCGACAGAGTAGCTTTTAGCTTTTAGTGGCTTGCCTTTGTGTGAGGCATAAAATACAATTATCATAGATGTCATCTCCAGTTTAAAGATGACACGTTATTTCAACATAATTTATGTGATGGGAAAAATGATTCACATTTATTTCCAGAAAAGGTAAAAGGATTTTATTTTCTTTGACAATAGTCAAGAAAAGAACCTTCCAGAAAAAAAGTCTGAATTCTTTTGGTGGCAAATTGGGGGAAGGGTGTTAAATTAAAAACTGTATTTTCTGTCCATTTGTGAAAGGAAAAATCACTTAGACCCTGGTCTCGACTGGGCAGCCTTATTATTTATGTCAGCTAAAAAAGAAAGCAAAAGGATGGAGAGCGTTGAAAGGAGGGAGAGAAAATCTTGTCAGTAATTGAAGTCAGCAATGTGCAATCCCCCCACACTCTGCCAATAGGCCATTATTTCATTAGGAGATGAGATGTCACTCTATCAGACAACATCAGCCCATAATCAACACATATGTCTCCCCTCCAACCTGACACATGAACCACCACACACACCGCACTCACACACACTTGCATGTACGCACACACAACACAAAATAAAATGTGCACGCACAGAATATATAATGTAAGTCCGCACAGTCGACACCCATTCACACACACCCATTCACACACACACACACACACACGCACACCACACACTCACACACACACACACACACACACATCATTAACAGAGATGGAGTGAAAGACATTACGAAACAAAGAAAAACCTCTTAAATTGCTTCACTAATAAGGCGCCCAAATGCTCTGCAGTTCAGATCACCAGATATGGGTTCATCTTATAAGGTAAAGATGATGTTCTCCCTCCTTTTCAGAAGAACCTTTCATCCATGCAGTGATTGGGTCGAGGGCCTGTTTGCCTACAGCATGTGAGGCCAGGCAGGCAGGGTTTCCTCTACCATGTCTTATGCAGGAAGGTCCTCATTCTAGCTCTGTTATCCACTGCCTGAAAAGCATCTGGCCTTTATAAACCTGTTGTGCAGCCTAAAATGCTGTCTCAGTAGTCTTATAAACATGTTGGTGCAGCCTAACATGCTGTCTCAGTAGCCTTTATAAACATGTTGGTGCAGCCGTAACATGCTGCCTCTGTTGTCTTTATAAACATGTTGGTGGCAGCCTAACATGCTGTCTCAGTAGCCTTTATAAACATGTTGGTGCAGCCTAACATGCTGCCTCTGTTGTCTTTATAAACATGTTGGTGCAGCCTAAACATGCTGTCTCAGTAGTCTTTATAAACATTTTGGTGCAGCCTAACATGCTGCCCCTCAGTAGTCTTTATAAACATGTTGGTGCAGCCTAACATGCCTGTCTAAGTAGCCTTTATAAACATGTTGGTGCAGCCTAACATGCTGTCTCAGTAGTCTTTATAAACATGTTGGTGCAGCCCTAACATGCTGCCTCTGTAGTCTTTATAAACTTGTTGGTGCAGCCTAACATGCTGCCTCAGTAGCCTTATAAACATGTTGGTGCAGCCTAACATGCTGTCTCAGTAGTCTTTATAACATTTTGGTGCAGCCTAACATGCTGCCTCAGTAGTCTTTATAAACATGTTGGTGCAGCCTAACATGCTGTCTCCGTAGCCTTTATAAACATGTTGGTGCAGCCTAACATGCTGTCTCAGTAGTCTTTATAAACATGTTGGTGCAGCCTAACATGCTGCCTCTGTAGTCTTTATAAACATGTTGGTGCAGCCTAACATGCTGCCTCAGTAGCCTTTATAAACATGTTGGTGCAGCCTAACATGCTGTCTCAGTAGCCTAATGTCAGGTTGACTGTTGGTCCAGACCTATTTATCTCCCTGGTGTTGAGAGGCTGACTGTAGTCCAGGTCCAGACCTATTTATCTCCCTGGTGTTGAGAGGCTGACTGTAGGTCCAGACCTATTTATCTCCCTGGTGTTGAGAGGTTGACTGTAGGTCCAGACCTATTTATCTCCCTGGTGTTGAGAGGTTGACTGTAG
>NW_022261980.1:6368524-6409514 GCF_002021735.2 Oncorhynchus kisutch | reverse complement strand
TAAAAGCACAGCGCATCACTCTTCTGTATGTAGCTAAGAATATACCACTTATAGCCAACCAAACACAACATGTAGAAAAACAATTAGATTCACTAATTGCAATTTGCAAAGTGAAGATGTTGGGTAGTGAATATGTCACAAATGATTGACGATACAGACAGACGCATACGTATCTATCCGCCTCCACAAATAGAACTGGACAGGGAACCTGTTAGCTTCATATTAACACGAACACTGTTCAAACCCTGCTTCTGTGGCAAGTGAAGAGCTCATTAGCGACAGCAGCTCTTGGGTCTGGGGAGGTACAGAAAACACAAACGTTTTCATTTCAGGGGCCAGTCCAGTCAAAGACGTGATTTTCCTGTTGTATATATTTCCTCACTATGAAGTTTGAACAATAAGGGAGGGGGGGGTAAAATGAGCCATGTATTACATTCAGCATCACTCCGTCAAGGGAAATATAGTATTCTTTCTAACAAAGATGTCTACATATATTTCAGGATGTTGTGTATTCCTACAGATAATCTGACATATTCAATCAATCCCTATACCAGTCTGCTGTTCCCACATGCTTCAAGAGGGCCACCATTGTTCCTGTTCCCAAGAAAGCTAAGGTAACTGAGCTAAACGACTACCGCCCCGTAGCACTCACATCCGTCATCATGAAGTGCTTTGAGAGACTAGTCAAGGACCATATCACCTCCACCCTACCTGACACCCAAGACCCACTCCAATTTGCTTACCGCCCAAATAGGTCCACAGACGATGCAATCTCAACCACACTGCACACTGCCCTAACCCATCTGGGACAAGAGGAACACCTATGTGAGAATGCTGTTCATCGACTACAGCTCGGCATTTCAACACCATAGTACCCTCCAAACTCGTCATCAAGCTCGAGACCCTGGGTCTCGACCCCGCCCTGTGCAACTGGGTACTGGACTTCCTGACGGGCCGCCCCCAGGTGGTGAGGGTAGGCAAAACAACATCTCCACCCCTCTGATTCTCAACACTGGGGCCCCACAAGGGTGCGTTCTGAGCCCTCTCCTGTACTCCCTGTTTACCCACGACTGCGTGGCCACGCACGCCTCCAACTCAATCATCAAGTTTGCGGACGACACAAACAGTGGTAGGCTTGATTACCAACAACGACGAGACGGCCTACAGGGAGGAGGTGAGGGCCCTCGGAGTGTGGTGGTCAGGAAATAACCTCACAATCAACGTCAACAAACTAAGGAGATGATTGTGGACTTCAGGGAAACAGCAGAGGGAACACCCCCCTATCCACATCGATGGAACAGTAGTGGAGAGGGTAGCAAGTTTTTAAGTTCCTTGGCATACACATCACAGACAAACTGAATTGGTCCACTCACACAGACAGCATCGTGAAGAAGGCGCAGCAGCGCCTCTTCAACCTCAGGAGGCTGAAGAAATTCGGCTTGTCACCAAAAGCACTCACAAACTTCTACAGATGCACAATCGAGAGCATCCTGGCGGGGTGTATCACCGCCTGGTATGGCAACTGCACCGCCCTCAACCGTAAGGCTATCCAGAGGGTAGTGAGGTCTGCACAACGCATCAACGGGGGGCAAACTACCTGCCCTCCAGGACACCTACTCCACCCGATGCTACAGGAAGGCCATAAAGATCATCAAGGACATCAACCACTGAACAGCCACTGCCTGTTCACCCCGCTGTCATCCAGAAGGCGAGGTCAGTACAGGTGCATCAAAGCTGGGACCGAGAGACTGAAAAACAGCTTCTATCTCAAGGCCATCAGACTGTTAAACAGCCACCACTAACATGAGTGGCTGCTGCCAACACACTGTCAATGACACTGACTCAACTCCAGCCACTTTAATAATGGGAATTGATGGGAAATTATGTAAATATATCACTAGCCACTTTAAACAATGCTACCTTATATAATGTTACTTACCCTACATTATTCATCTCATATGCATATGTATATACTGTACTCTATATCATCGACTGCATCCTTATGTAATACATGTATCACTAAGCCACCTTTAACTATGCCACTTTGTTTACATACTCATCTCATATGTTATACTGTACTCGATATCATCTACTGTATCTTGCCTATGCTGCTTTGTACCATCACTCATTCATATATCCTTATGTACATATTCCTTATCCCCTTACACTGTGTATAAGACAGTAGTTTTTTTGGAATTGTTAGTTAGATTACTTGTTGGTTATTACTTGCATTGTCGGAACTAGAAGCACAAGCGTTTCGCTACACTCGCATTAACATCTGCTAACCATGTGTATGTGACAAATACAATTTGATTTGATTTGAATTCATGTAAATATTAGTTTGAAAACGTAGCTTGTCCAAAAAAAGTCTTGGCACAACTTACCCCCGGGTATGGGGTAAGTTGAGCAGCCAGGACAGGGTATGGGGTAAGTTGAGCAGCAGGACAGGGTATGGGGTAAGTTGAGCAGCTGGACAGGGTATGGGGTAAGTGAGCAGCAGGACAGGGTATGGGGTAAGTTGAGCAGCAGGACAGGGTATGGGGTAAGTTGAGCAGCAGGACAGGGTATGGGGTAAGTTGAGCAGCAGGACAGGGTATGGGGTAAGTTGAGCAGCAGGACAGGGTATGGGGTAAGTTGAGCAGCAGGACAGGGTATGGGGGTAAGTTGAGCAGCAGGACAGGGTATGGGGTAAGTTGAGCAGCAGGACAGGGTATGGGGTAAGTTGAGCAGCAGGACAGGGTATGGGGTAAGTTGAGCAGCAGGACAGGGTATGGGGTAAAGTTGAGCAGCTGGACAGGGTATGGGGTAAGTTGAGCAGCTGGGACAGGGTATGGGGTAAGTTGAGCAGCAGGACAGGGTATGGGGTAAGTTGAGCAGCAGGACAGGGTATGGGGTAAGTTGAGCAGCAGGACAGGGTATGGGGTAAGTTGAGCAGCTGGACAGGGTATGGGTAAGTTGAGCAGCAGGACAGGGTATGGGGTAAGTTGAGCAGCAGGACAGGATATGGGGTAAGTTGAGCAGCAGGACAGGGCATGGGGTAAGTTGAGCAGCTGACAGGGTATGGGGTAAGTTGAGCAGCAGGACAGGGTATGGGGTAAGTTGAGCAGCAGGACAGGGTATGGGGTAAGTAAAGCAGCAGGACAGGGCATGGGGTAAGTGAGCAGCAGGACAGGGTATGGGGTAAGTTGAGCAGCAGGACAGGGTATGGGGTAAGTTTGAGCAGCAGGACAGGATATGGGGTAAGTTGAGCAGCAGGACAGGGCATGGGGTAAGTTGAGCAGCAGGACAGGGTATGGGGTAAGTTGAGCAGCAGGACAGGGTATGGGGTAAGTTGAGCAGCAGGACAGGGTATGGGGTAAGTTGAGCAGCTGGACAGGGCATGGGGTAAGTTGAGCAGCAGGACAGGGTATGGGGTAAGTTGAGCAGCAGGACAGGGTATGGGGTAAGTTGAGCAGCAGGACAGGATATGGGGTAAGTTGAGCAGCAGGACAGGGCATGGGGTAAGTTGAGCAGCAGGACAGGGTATGGGGTAAGTTGGGCAGCAGGACAGGGTATGGGGTAAGTTGAGCAGCAGGACAGGGTATGGGGGAAGTTGAGCAGCGGGACAGGGTATAGGGTAAGTTGAGCAGCAGGACAGGGTAAGTTGAGCAGCAGGACAGGGTATGGGGTAAGTTGAGCAGCAGGACAGGGTATGTTGAGCAGCAGGACAGGGTATAGGGTAGTTGAGCAGCAGGACAGGATATGGGGTAAGTTGAGCAGCTGGACAGTTATGGGGTAAGTTTGAGCAGCAGGTCAGGGTAAGGGGTAAGTTGAGCAGCAGGACAGGGTATGGGGTAAGTTGAGCAGCAGGACAGGGTAAGTTGAGCAGCAGGACAGGGTAAGGGGTAAGTTGAGCAGCAGGACAGGGTATGGGTAAGTTGAGCAGCAGGACAGGATATGGGGTAAGTTGAGCAGCTGGACAGGGTATGGGGTAAGTTGAGCAGCAGGTCAGGGTAAGGGGTAAGTTGAGCAACAGGACAGGGTATGGGGTAAGTTGAGCAGCAGGACAGGGTAAGTTGAGCAGCAGGACAGGGTAAGGGTAAGTTGAGCAGCAGGACAGGGTATGGGGTAAGTTGAGCAGCAGGACAGGGTATGGGTATGTTGAGCAGCAGGACAGGGTATGGGGTATGTTGAGCAGACTTAGACTTAGATAAAATCCGGAACGTTCCGTATTTCACTGAAAGAATAAACGTCTTGTTTTCGAGATGATAGTTTCCGAATTCAACCATATTAATGACCTAAGGCTCGTATTTCTGTGTGTTATCATGTTATAATTAAGTCTATGATTTGATAGAGCAGTCTGACTGAGCGATGGTAGGCAGCAGCAGGCTCGTAAGCATTCATTCAAACAGCACTTTTGTGCGTTTGCCAGCAGCTGTTTATGACATCAAGCCTATCAACTCCCGAGATTAGGCTGGTGAAACCGATGTGAAATGGCAAGCTAGTTAGCGGGGTACGCGATAATAGCGTTTCAAACGTCACTCGCTCTGAGACTTGGAGTGGTTGTTTCCCTTGCTTTGCAAGGGTAACACTGCTTCGAGGGTGGCTGTTGTCGTTGTGTTCCTGGTTCGAGCCCAGGTAAAAGCGAGGAGAGGGACGGAAGCTATACTGTTACACTAGCAATACTAAAGTGCCCATTAGAACATCCAATAGTCAAAGGCTCATGAAATACAAATGGTATAGAGAGAAATAGTCCTATAATTCCCATAATAACTACAACCTAAAACTTCTTACCTGGGAATATTGAAGACCACCAGGAACCACCAGCTTTCATGTTCTGAGCAAGGAACTTAAACGTTTCTTACATGGCACATGGCTTTCTTACATGGCACATATTGCACTTTTACTTTCTTCTTCTTTCTAAATTGATTTATGTATTATGTATTATTT
Source organism: Oncorhynchus kisutch (assembly GCF_002021735.2). NCBI lineage: Eukaryota > Metazoa > Chordata > Actinopteri > Salmoniformes > Salmonidae > Oncorhynchus > Oncorhynchus kisutch. The sequence continues at coordinate 6,404,585 of NW_022261980.1, read as the reverse complement.
ATGTATTATGTATTATATTCAGTTAAAATAAGTGTTCATTCAGTATTGTTGTAATTGTCATTATTACAAAAATAAATAAATAAATTGTCAGATTAATCGGTATCGGCTTTTTGTGGTCCTCCAATAATCTTCCCCATTGTCCCCTGGGTATTTAAACCTGTGTTTTCTGTCTGTCTTGCATGTTCCAAGTCAACCAGCATGTTTTTTCCTGTGCTCCTGCCTTTTCTATTCTCTTTTGGTAGTCCTCTCGGTTTTGACCCTTGCCTGTTTTCTGGACTCTGTACCCGCCTGCCTGACCATTCTGCCTGCCCTGACCTCGAGCCTCTCTGCCACTCTGTACCTCCTGGTCTCTGAACTGGTTTTGACCTTTTGCCTGTCCACAACCATTCTCTTGCCTACCCCTTTTGGATTATTAATACACATCAAAGACTCAAACAATCTGCCTCCTGTGTCTGCATCTGGGTCTCGCCTTGTGCCCTTATAACTTGAGACTTGACTTGGGACTTGACTTGGGACTTGACTTGAGACTTGATACTTAAAACTTGATTTGAGACTTGACTTGAGACTTGTCGGTCTTGACTTGGGTCTTGACTTGGGACTTACTTGTGACTTGTAAAATAATGACTTGGTCCCACCTCTGCTGAGTACCACTCTTCATATTTTCAAGCATAGTGGTGGCTGCATCATGTTATGAATATCCTCATCACCGGCAAGGACGAGGTAGTTCTTTGGGGGAATAAAAAGAACGGAATAGAGCTAAGCACAGACAAAATCCTAGAGGAAAACCTGGCTCGGTCTGCTTTCCAACAGAAGGACTGCACCTTTCAGCAGGACAATAACCTAAAACACAAGGACAAAAATACACTGGAGTTTCTTTCCAAGAAGACACTGAATGTTCCTGAGTGGCCTAGTTACAGTTTGGACTTAAATCGGCTTAAATCTATGGCAAGACATGAAAATGGCTGTCTAGCAATGATCAACAACCAACTTGACAGAGCTTGAAGAGTTTTAAAAAATGATAATGGGCAAATACTGTACAATCCAGTCGTGCAAAGCTCTTAGAGACACAGAATTACTCACATCTGTAATCGCTGCAAAAGGTTATTCTAACACGTATTGACTCAGGGGGTTGAATACTTATTTAATCAAGATACCGTATATTAGTGTTTTATTTTTCATAAATGTTTTTGAAATGATAGAATTTTTCTTCCACTTTAACATTACAGAGTATTTTGTGTGTGTGTGTGTGTGTGTGTGTGAGTGTGTGTGTGTGTGTGTGTATGTGTGTGTGTGTGTGTGTGTGTGTTTGTTTGTGTGTGTGTGTGTGTGTGTGTGTGTGTGTGTGTGTGTGTGTGTGTGAGTGTGTGTGTGTGTGTGTGTGTGTTTGTGTGTGTGTGTGTGTGTGTGTGTGTGTGTGTGTTGGAAAATTCGCGGTAATACCGCAGATCAAATACAGGCAACCCTGTGTAACTTCACTTATAAATCTCAGCAAAACTGCAGGATATTTCATGCCTTCTTTATCTGCACGCATGTGCAAACACACACACATGAGGCCCTATGGGGGAAGCTTTAACCAGAGGTTGAGGGTTAGAGAGGGTAACAGTAGTATGGGACAGACTGGGTCAGAGAAAGCTCATTTCCTCTATTAAGCTCAAATTATCTGCTCTATCAGCCTAACAGCAATCAATGATCTGCTCTATCTGCCTAACAGCAATCAATGATCTGCTATATCTGCCTAACAGCAATAAATGATCTGCTCTGTCTATCAGCCTAACAGCAATCAATGATCTGCTCTATCTGCCTAACAGCAATCAATGATCTGCTCTATCTATCAGCCTAACAGCAATCAATGATCTGCTCTATCAGCCTAACAGCAATCAATGATCTTCTCTATCTGCCTAACAGCAATCAATGATCTGCTCTATCAGCCTAACAGCAATCAATTATCTTCTCTATCAGCCTAACAGCAATAAACGATCTGCTCTATCAGCCTAACAGCAATCAATGATCTGCTCTATCAGCCTAACAGCAATAAATGATCTTCTCTATCTGCCTAACAGCAATCAATGATCTGCTCTATCTGCCTAACAGCCATCAATGATCTGCTCTATCTGCCTAACAGCAATCAATGATCTGCTCTATCTGCCTAACAGCAATCAATGATCTGCTCCATCTGCCTAACAGCAATCAATGATCTGCTCTATCTGCCTAACAGCAATCAATGATCTGCTCTATCTGCCTAACAGCAATCAATGATCTGCTCTATCTGCCTAGCAGCAATCAATGATCTGCTCTATCTGCCTAACAGCAATCAATGATCTGCTCTATCTGCCTAACAGCAATCAATGATCTGCTCCATCAGCCTAACAGCAATCAATGATCTGCTCTATCTGCCTAACAGCAATCAATGATCTGCTCTATCAGCCTAACAGCAATCAATGATCTGCTCTATCAGCCTAACAGCAATCAATTATCTCCTCTGCCAGCCTAGCAGCAATCAATGATCTGCTCTATCAGCCTAACAGCAATCAATGATCTGCTCTATCAGCCTAACAGCAATCAATGATCTGCTCTATCAGCCTAACAGCAATCAATGATCTGCTCTATCTGCCTAACAGCAATAAATGATCTGCTCTATCTGCCTAACAGCAATCAATGATCTCCTCTATCAGCCTAACAGCAATCAATGATCTGCTATATCTGCCTAACAGCAATCAATGATCTGCTCTATCTGCCTAACAGCAATCAATGATCTGCTATATCTGCCTAACAGCAATAAATGATCTGCTCTATCTGCCTAACAGCAATCAATGATCTGCTATATCTGCCTAACAGCAATCAAAGATCTGCTCTATCTGCCTAACAGCAATCAATCATCTCCTCTATCAGCCTAACAGCAATCAATGATCTGCTATATCTGCCTAACAGCAATCAATGATCTGCTCTATCTGCCTAACAGCAATACATTATCTGCTCTATCTACCTAACAGCAATCAATGATCTTCTCTATCTGCCTAACAGCAATCAATGATGTCCTCTATCTGCCTAACAGCAATCAATGATCTGCTCTATCTGCCTAACAGCAATCAATGATCTGCTCTATCTGCCTAACAGCAATCAATGATCTGATCTATCTGCCTAACAGCAATCAATGATCTGCTCTATCTGCCTAACAGCTATCAATGATCTGCTCTAACAGCAATACATGATCTGCTCTATCTGCCTAACAGCAATAAATGATCTGCTCTATCTGCCTAACAGCAATCAATGATCTGCTCTATCTGCCTAACAGCAATCAATGATCTGCTCTATCTGCCTAACAGCAATCAACGATCTGCTCTATCTGCCTAACAGCAATCAATGATCTGCTCTATCAGCCTAACAGCAATAAATGATCTGCTCTATCTATCAGCCTAACAGCAATCAATGATCTGCTCTATCTGCCTAACAGCAATCAATGATCTGCTCTATCTATCAGCCTAACAGCAATCAATTATCTGCTCTATCCGCCTAACAGCAATCAATGATCTTCTCTATCTGCCTAACAGCAATCAATGATCTGCTCTATCTATCAGCCTAACAGCAATCAATGATCTGCTCTATCTGCCTAACAGCAATCAATGATCTGCTCTATCTATCAGCCTAACAGCAATCAATTATCTGCTCTATCCGCCTAACAGCAATCAATGATCTTCTCTATCTGCCTAACAGCAATCAATGATCTGCTCTATCAGCCTAACAGCAATCAATTATCTTCTCTATCAGCCTAACAGCAATCAATGATCTGCTCTATCTGCCTAACAGCAATCAATGATCTTCTCTATCTGCCTAACAGCAATAAACGATCTGCTCTATCTGCCTAACAGCAATCAATGATCTGCTCTATCAGCCTAACAGCAATCAATGATCTGCTCTATCAGCCTAACAGCAATCAATGATCTGCTCTATCTGCCTAACAGCAATCAATGATCTGCTATATCTGCCTAACAGCAATCAATGATCTGCTCTATCTGCCTAACAGCAATAAATGATCTGCTCTATCTGCCTAACAGCAATCAATGATCTGCTCTATCAGCCTAACAGCAATCAATGATCTGCTCTATCTGCCTAACAGCAATCAATGATCTGCTCTATCAGCCTAACAGCAATCAATGATCTGCTCTATCAGCCTAACAGCAATCAATTATCTCCTCTATCGGCCTAGCAGCAATCAATGATCTGCTCTATCTGCCTAACAGCAATCAATGATCTGCTCTATCTGCCTAACAGCTATCAATGATCTTCTCTATCTGCCTAACAGCAATCAATGATCTGCTCTATCTGCCTAACAGCAATCAACGATCTGCTCTATCTGCCTAACAGCAATCAATGATCTGCTCTATCAGCCTAACAGCAATAAATGATCTGCTCTATCTATCAGCCTAACAACAATCAATGATCTGCTATATCTGCCTAACAGCAATCAATGATCTACTCTAGAGAAGAGAAGAACAGAGGGAAAACACAGTCCTCTCCAGAGAGAAGGGAAGAACAGAGAGAAAACACAGTCCTCTCCAGAGAGAAGGGAAGAACATAGAGAAGGGAAGAACAGAGGGAAAACACAGTCCTCTCCAGAGAGAAGGGAAGAACAGAGAGAAGGGAAGAACAGAGGGAAAACACAGTCCTCTCCAGAGAGAAGGGAAGAACAGAGAGAAGGGAAGAACAGAGAGAAGGGAAGAACAGAGAGAAAACACAGTCCTCTCCAGAGAGAAGGGAAGAACAGAGAGAAGGGAAGAACAGAGAGAAAACACAGTCCTCTCCAGAGAGAAGGGTAGAACAGAGGGAAAACACAGTCCTCTCCAGAGAGAAGGGAAGAACAGAGAGAAAACACAGTCCTCTCCAGAGAGAAGGGTAGAACAGAGGGAAAACACAGTCCTCTCCAGAGAGAAGGGAAGAACAGAGGGAAAACACAGTCCTCTCCAGAGAGAAGGGAAGAACAGAGGGAAAACACAGTCCTCTCCAGAGAGAAGGGAAGAACAGAGAGAAAACACAGTCCTCTCCAGAGAGAAGGGAAGAACAGAGGGAAAACACCGTCCTCTCCAGAGAGAAGGGAAGAACAGAGAGAAAACACAGTCCTCTCCAGAGAGAAGGGAAGAACAGAGGGAAAACACAGTCCTCTCCAGAGAGAAGGGAAGAACAGAGGGAAAACACAGTCCTCTCCAGAGAGAAGGGAAGAACAGAGGGAAAACACAGTCCTCTCCAGAGAGAAGGGAAGAACAGAGGGAAAACACATTCCTCTCCAGAGAGAAGGGAAGAACAGAGGGAAAACACAGTCCTCACCAGAGAGAAGGGTAGAACAGAGGGAAAACACAGTCCTCACCAGAGAGAAGGGAAGAACAGAGAGAAGGGAAGAACAGAGGGAAAACACAGTCCTCTCCAGAGAGAAGGGTAGAACAGAGGGAAAACACAGTCCTCACCAGAGAGAAGGGTAGAACAGAGGGAAAACACAGTCCTCACCAGAGAGAAGGGTAGAACAGAGGGAAAACACAGTCCTCTCCAGAGAGAAGGGAAGAACAGAGAGAAGGGAAGAACAGAGGGAAAACACAGTCCTCTCCAGAGAGAAGGGTAGAACAGAGGGAAAACACAGTCCTCTCCAGAGAGAAGGGTAGAACAGAGGGAAAACACAGTCCTCTCCAGAGAGAAGGGAAGAACAGAGAAAACACAGTCCTCTCCAGAGAGAAGGGAAGAACAGAGAGAAGGGAAGAACAGAGGGAAGGGTAGAACAGAGGGAAAACACAGTCCTCTCCAGAGAGAAGGGAAGAACAGAGAGAAGGGTAGAACAGAGGGAAAACACAGTCCTCTCCAGAGAGAAGGGTAGAACAGAGGGAAAACACAGTCCTCACCAGAGAGAAGGGAAAAACAGAGAGAAGGGAAGAACAGAGAGAAGGGAAGAACAGAGAGAAGGGAAAAACAGAGGGAAAACACAGTCCTCTCCAGAGAGAAGGGAAGAACAGAGAGAAAACACAGTCCTCTCCAGAGAGAAGGGAAGAACAGAGGGAAGGGAAAAACAGAGGGAAAACACAGTCCTCTCCAGAGAGAAGGGAAGAACAGAGAGAAAACACAGTCCTCTCCAGAGAGAAGGGAAGAACAGAGGGAAAACACCGTCCTCTCCAGAGAGAAGGGAAGAACAGAGGGAAAACACAGTCCTCTCCAGAGAGAAGGGAAGAACAGAGGGAAAACACAGTCCTCTCCAGAGAGAAGGGAAGAACAGAGGGAAAACACAGTCCTCTCCAGAGAGAAGGGAAGAACAGAGGGAAAACACAGTCCTCACCAGAGAGAAGGGAAGAACAGAGAGAAGGGAAGAACAGAGGGAAAACACAGTCCTCTCCAGAGAGAAGGGAAGAACAGAGGGAAAACACAGTCCTCTCCAGAGAGAAGGGAAGAACAGAGGGAAAACACAGTCCTCTCCAGAGAGAAGGGTAGAACAGAGGGAAAACACAGTCCTCACCAGAGAGAAGGGTAGAACAGAGGGAAAACACAGTCCTCACCAGAGAGAAGGGAAGAACAGAGAGAAGGGAAGAACAGAGAGAAGGGAAGAACAGAGAGAAGGGAGAAACAGAGGGAAAACACAGTCCTCTCCAGAGAGAAGGGAAGAACAGAGGGAAAACACAGTCCTCACCAGAGAGAAGGGAAGAACAGAGGGAAAACACAGTCCTCTCCAGAGAGAAGGGAAGAACAGAGGGAAAACACAGTCCTCTCCAGAGAGAAGGGAAGAACAGAGGGAAAACACAGTCCTCTCCAGAGAGAAGGGAAGAACAGAGGGAAAACACAGTCCTCTCCAGAGAGAAGGGAAGAACAGAGGGAAAACACAGTCCTCTCCAGAGAGAAGGGAAGAACAGAGGGAAAACACAGTCCTCTCCAGAGAGAAGGGAAGAACAGAGGGAAAACACAGTCCTCTCCAGAGAGAAGGGAAGAACAGAGGGAAAACACAGTCCTCTCCAGAGAGAAGGGAAGAACAGAGGGAAAACACAGTCCTCTAGTAAAAAAGGATAGAATAAAAGAAAGGGAAAGAAACAGGGTGAGATGAGGGAATGAGAGGAGCACTGAGGAACACTGAAGGGGGAAAGATTGAAGCAGGGGAAGTGCTGTTTAGTGGAGTTCTATAATACGCTTGTCCCTACTTACCTCTCTGTGTTTTTCATCCCCTCTACCCCCTCTCCACCCCTTCTCTTCCACAGTGAGACAGAGAGAATACGTCTGGCCTTGGAGAGGTATTCAACTCTTTATGTCACAAACATTGTCTGCATTGGGAGACATTGAAAACATTCCCAAACATTCATGTCCACAAACTCTGAGTGCTACAGTATATAAACTAGAACACAAAGACCCCTTTCCTCTCTCTCATCACTTGTCATTTAACATAAAAATCCTCTCCGCCTCTCTCTCCCCTCTCGTCTCTCTAAAGAATCTAACCTACAGAAAAGGGTTTTGTTAGAATCAAAGCTGAGAGCATTAGTATAACTATGTTCGGAACACTGTGACTAAAGCTATTGTAATCCGTTTACAACAGCCACAACATACTAGTAGAGAGATCCACTGTCCTGATTCATCTGTTTACAACAGCAACAACATACTAGTAGAGAGATCCACTGTCCTGATTCATCTGTTTACAGCAGCCACAACATACTAGTAGAGAGATCCACTGTCCTGATTCATCTGTTTACAACAGCAACAACATACTAGTAGAGAGATCCACTGTCCTGATTCATCTGTTTACAACAGCAACAACATACTAGTAGAGAGATCCACTGTCCTGATTCATCTGTTTACAGCAGCCACACAGAGGCAACATACTAGTAGAGAGATCCACTGTCCTGATTCATCTGTTTACAACAGCCACAACATACTAGTAGAGAGATCCACTGTCCTGATTCATCTGTTTACAACAGCCACAACATACTAGTAGAGAGATCCACTGTCCTGATTCATCTGTTTACAACAGCCACACAGAGACAACATACTAGTAGAGAGATCCACTGTCCTGATTCATCCGTTTACAACATAAAGCTCGAAAGGGTTACAAAAGTATCTCTAAAAGCCTTGATGTTCATCAGTCCAGGGTAAGACAAAATGTCTATAAATGGAGAAAGTTCAGCACTGTTGCTACTCTCCCTAGGATTGGCAGTCCTGCAAAGATGACTGCAAGAGCACAGCGCAGCATGCTCAATGAGGTTAAGAAGAATCCTAGAGTGTCAGCTAAAGACTTCCAGAAATCTCAGGAACATGCTAACATCTCTGACGAGTCTACGATACGTAAAACACTAAACAAGAATGGTGTTCATGGGGGGACACCACGGAAGAAGCCACTGCTGACACAAAGACAGTCAGTCACCCAGCCAGCCAGTCAGTCAACCTGCCACTCAGTCACCCAGCCAGTCAGTCAGACAGTCAACCAGCCAGCCAGCCAGTCAGTCAGACAGTCAACTACCCAGCCAGCCAGTCACCCAGCCAGTCAGTCACCCAGCCAGTCAGTCAGACAGTCAACCAGCCAGCCAGTCAGTCAGACAGTCAACTACCCAGCCAGCCAGTCACCCAGTCAGTCACCCAGCCAGTCAGTCATCCAGCCAGTCAGTCAGACAGTCAACCAGCCAGCCAGTCAGTCAGACAGTCAACTACCCAGCCAGCCAGTCAGTCACCCAGCCAGCCAGTCACCCAGCAAGTCAGTCAGCCAGCCAGTCACCCAGCCAGTCAGTCACCCAGCCAGTCAGTCAGACAGTCAACCAGCCAGCCAGTCAGTCAGACAGTCAACTACCCAGCCAGCCAGTCAGTCACCCAGCCAGTCAGTCAGACAGTCAACCAGCCAGATACCCAGCCAGCCAGTCACCCAGTCAGTCAGTCACCCAGCCAGTCAGTCAGCCAGCCAGTCAGTCACCCAGCCAGCCAGTCACCCAGCCAGTCAGTCACCCAGCCAGTCAGACAGTCAACCAGCCAGCCAGTCAGTCAGACAGTCAACTACCCAGCCAGCCAGTCAGTCAGACAGTCAACTACCCAGCCAGCCAGTCACCCAGCCAGTTAGTCAGCCAGCCAGTCACCCAGCCAGTCAGTCACCCAGCCAGTCAGTCAGACAGTCAACCAGCCAGCTACCCAGCCAGCCAGTCAGCCAGCCAGTCAGTCACCCAGCCAGCCAGTCACCCAGCCAGTCAGTCAGCCAGCCAGTCAGTCACCCAGCCAGTCAGTCAGACAGTCAACTACCCAGCCAGCCAGTCAGTCAGACAGTCAACTACCCAGCCAGCCAGTCACCCAGCCAGTCAGTCAGCCAGCCAGTCAGTCACCCAGCCAGTCAGTCAGACAGTCAACCAGCCAGCTACCCAGCCAGCCAGTCAGTCAGCCAGCCAGTCACCCAGCCAGTCAGTCAGCCAGCCAGTGCTCAGTTTAAACCGGATAATGACAGGCGTTGCGCTCCAAATAACACCAAGCCATTTTCCACTTTGGTGTACATCGATTCACTATCATGACCACCGTCCTCTAATATACACACACACACTTGATGTCTGTCTGTGTTGACAGATGGAGGGGCTATACAGAACTCTGTCTCCTCACAAGGCTGTACACACACACACACACACACGCACACACATACACATGTGACAGTGCCCAGCATGAGATCTGATGGCTTGCGAAGTCTGTCAGTGTATGTAATAGTGTTTGTGTGTGTCCATTAGGACCCTTGCACCTGGCAGCACAATAGAGGGACAGATTGGCACAGCAGACAGGCTCTGTTGCGCCACTCGCTCTCTGGCCCTCATTGTCACCCCAGTGGCTCGGAATGCATCTCAGGGAGGTGTGGCTCGGAGTGCATCTCAGGGAGGTGTGGCTCGGAGTGTCTCAGGGAGGTGTGGCTCGGAGTGTCTCAGGGAGGTGTGGGTCGGAATGCATCTCAGGGAGGTGTGGCTCGGAGTGTCTCAGGGAGGTGTGGCTCGGAGTGTCTCAGGGAGGTGTGGCTCAGAGTGCATCTCAGGGAGGTGTGGCTCGGAGTGTGTCTCAGGGAGGTGTGGCTTGGAGTGTGTCTCAGGGAGCTGTGTGCAGATCATGCGTGTGTGAATGTTAATTTATCTTTTCATATTAGAATTGTATGCTAAAATGTACATTACCGGTCAAGTTTTAGAACACCTACTCAATCAAGGGGTTTCTTTATTTTTACTATTTTCTACATTGTAGAATATTAGTGAAGACATCAAAACTAAGAAATAACACATATGGAATCATGTAGTAACCAAAAAAGTGTTAAACCTATCAAAATATATTTCATATTTGAGATCCTTCAAATAGCCATCCTTTACCTTGATGACAGATTTGCACACTCTTGGCATTCTCTCAACCAGTTACCTGGAATGCATTACAATTAACAGGTGTGCCTTCTTAAAAGTTAATTTGTCAAATTTATTTCCTTCTTAATGCGTTTTTGCCAATCAGTTGTGTTGTGACAAGGTAAGGGGGGGGGGGGGGGGGGTATACAGAAGATAGTCCTATATGGTAAAAGACCAAGTCCATACTTTGGCAAGAACAGCTCAAATAAGCAAAGAGAAACGACAGTTCATCATTACTTTAAGACATGAACGTCAGTCAATACGGAACATTTCCAGAACTTTGAAAGTTTCTTCAACTGCAGTCGCAAAAATCATCAAGTGCTGTGATGAAACTGGCTCTCATGAAACTGGCTCTCATGAAACTGGCTGTGATGAAACTGGCTCTCATGAAACTGGCTGTGATGAAACTGGCTCTCATGAAACTGGCTGTGATGAAACTGGCTCTCATGAAACTGGCTCTCATGAAACTGGCTGTGATGAAACTGGCTCTCATGAAACTGGCTGTGATGAAACTGGCTCTCATGAAACTGGCTGTGATGAAACTGGCTCTCATGAAACTGGCTGTGATGAAACTGGCTCTCATGAAACTGGCTGTGATGAAACTGGCTCTCATGAAACTGGCTGTGATGAAATTGGCTCTCATGAAACTGGCTGTGATGAAACTGGCTCTCATGAAACTGGCTCTCATGAAACTGGCTCTCATGAAACTTGCTCTCATGAAACTGGCTGTGATGAAATTGGCTCTCATGAAACTGGCTCTCATGAAACTGGCTCTGATGAAACTGGCTCTCATGAAACTGGCTGTGATGAAACTGGCTCTCATGAAACTGGCTGTGATGAAACTGGCTCTCATGAAACTGGCTGTGATTAAACTGGCTCTCATGAAACTGGCTGTGATTAAACTGGCTCTCATGAAACTGGCTCTCATGAAACTGGCGCTCATGAAACTGGCTCTCATGAAACTGGCTGTGATGAAACTGGCTCTCATGAAACTGGCTGTGATGAAACTGGCTCTCATGAAACTGGCTCTCATGAAACTGGCTGTGATGAAACTGGCTCTCATGAAACTGGCTGTGATGAAACTGGCTCTCATGAAACTGGCTCTCATGAAACTGGCTGTGATGAAACTGGCTCTCATGAAACTGGCTGTGATGAAACTGGCTCTCATGAAACTGGCTGTGATGAAACTGGCTCTCATGAAACTGGCTGTGATGAAACTGGCTCTCATGAAACTGGCTGTGATGAAACTGGCTCTCATGAAACTGGCTGTGATGAAACTGGCTCTCATGAAACTGGCTGTGATGAAATTGGCTCTCATGAAACTGGCTGTGATGAAACTGGCTCTCATGAAACTGGCTCTCATGAAACTGGCTCTCATGAAACTGGCTGTGATGAAATTGGCTCTCATGAAACTGGCTCTCATGAAACTGGCTCTGATGAAACTGGCTCTCATGAAACTGGCTGTGATGAAACTGGCTCTCATGAAACTGGCTGTGATGAAACTGGCTGTGATGAAACTGGCTCTCATGAAACTGGCTGTGATGAAACTGGCTCTCATGAAACTGTCTCTCATGAAACTGGCGCTCATGAAACTGGCTCTCATGAAACTGGCTGTGATGAAACTGGCTCTCATGAAACTGGCTCTCATGAAACTGGCTGTGATGAAACTGGCTCTCATGAAACTGGCTCTCATGAAAACTGGCTCTCATGAAACTGGCTGTGATGAAATTGGCTCTCATGAAACTGGCTCTGATGAAACTGGCTCTCATGAAACTGGCTGTGATGAAACTGGCTCTCATGAAACTGGCTGTGATGAAACTGGCTCTCATGAAACTGGCTCTCATGAAACTGGCTGTGATGAAACTGGCTCTCATGAAACTGGCTCTCATGAAACTGGCTGTGATGAAACTGGCTGTGATGAAACTGGCTGTGATGAAACTGGCTGTGATGAAACTGGCTCTCATGAAACTGGCTCTCATGAAACTGGCTGTGATGAATCTGGCTCTCATGAAACTGGCTCTCATGAAACTGGCTCTCATGAAACTGGCTCTCATGAGTTGCTGTGATGAAATTTGCTCTCATGAAACTGGCTCTCATGAAACTGGCTCTCATGAAACTGGCTCTCATGAAACTGGCTCTCATGAGGACAGCCACAGGAAAGGAAGATCCAGAGTGACCTCTGCTGCAGAGGATACGTTCATTAGAGTTACCAGCCACAGAAATTGCAGCCCAAATAAATGCTTCACTAAGTTCAAGTAACAGACACATCTCAACATCAACTGTTCAGAGGAGACTGTGTGAATCAGGCCTTCGTGGTCGAATTGCTGCAAAGAAACTACAACTAAAGGACACAAATAAGAAGAAGAGACTTGCTTGGGCCAAGAAACATGAGTAATGGACATTAGACCGGTGGAAATATATCGTTTGGTCTGGAGTCCAAATAGGAGATTTTTGGTTCCAACCGCTGTGTCTTTGTGAGACACGGTGTGGGTGAACGGATGATCTCTGCATGTGTATTTCCCACCGTAAAGCATGGAGGAGGAGGTGTTATGGTGTGGAGGTGCTTTGCTGGTGACACTGTCTGTGATTTACAGTGGTTGTACAAAGAATAGAAGGAACTGTGATTTACAGTGGTTGTACAAAGAATAGAAGGAACTGTGATTTACAGTGGTTGTACAAAGAATAGAAGGAACTGTGATTTACAGTGGTTGTACAAAGAATAGAAGGAACTGTGATTTACAGTGGTTGGAATAGAAGGAACTGTGATTTACAGTGGTTGGAATAGAAGGAACTGTGATTTACAGTGGTTGGAATAGAAGGAAGGGGTGCCAACAATTGTGGCACACATATATTTGAGAAAAATATTTGTTTTATATTTAGAATTTATTTTTTCTTTCAATTATTTTACTTTCATTAAAAGCCTGTTCTGCTCATATTTACCAAGGGTGCCAATATTAGTGGAGGGCACTGTACAGTATTTAGATTTCAAGGCACATGTAACCAGCATGGGTACCACAGCATTCTGCAGCGATACACCATCCCATCTGGTTTGGGCTTAGTGGGACTATCATTTGTTTATCAACAGGACAATGACCCAATACACCTCCAGGCTGTGGAAGGGCTATTTGACCAAGAAGGAGAGTGATGGAGTGCTGCATCTGATGACCTGGCCTCCACAATCACTCAACCTCAACCCAATTGAGATGGTTTGGGATTGTCACGACTCCTACCGAAGGTGGCCCCCCTTCCCGTTCGGGTGGCGCTCGGCGGTCGTCGTCACCGGCCTACTAGCTGCCACTGATTCTTTCCTCCCCTTCTTGTCTGTTTATTGGTTACACCTGTTGTTTATTAGGTGATTAGTTGGGCTTTATTAGCCAGCCGGCCCGCCTGCTCTTTGTGCGGGAATGTTTGTGTGACTAGTGTGCACGTTTGAGGTTAACGTGTTTCCTGTTCGTGGGTTTTTTGCTGGACTGCTTTAGTCCCGGTGTTTGGGGCATTTGTTTTTGTGTGCGCCCTGTGTTTTCGTGGGGTGGCTTATGTTCGCTGTTTCTGCATTATATAGCACTACCCTGAACTCTCTGCTTCCTGCGCCTGACTTCGCACCCACTACACCCAGATCGGGATGAGTTGGACCGCAGAGTGAAGGAAAAGCAGCCAACCAGTGCTTTGCATATGTGGGAACACCATCAAGACTATTGGAAAAGCCTTCCAGGTGAAGCTGGTTGAGAGAATGCCAAGAGTGTGTGAAGCTGTCATCAAGGCAAAGGGTGGCTATTTGAAGAATCTGAAATATAAAATATATTTTGATTTGTTTAACACATTTTTGGGTGACTACGTTATTCCATTACTGTTATCTCATAGTTTTGATTTCTTCACTGATATTCTACAATGTAGAAAATAGTAAAAAACTAAGAAAAACCATTGAATGAGTAGGTGTTCTAACCCCTGACGCAACCAGGGTTAACTGCGCAGTGTGTTAGGTCACAGGGGTTAAACTGGGTACTTAGGCCACCAGTGGCTGACACCATTGTGTGTGTCTGTCACTGTCAATGTTCGTCCTTCCGCGTGTTTGAGTGTGTTTGAGTGTGTGTGTACAAACAAGTGTGTGCGTATGTGTGTATAAATATGAGAGTGAAAATGTGGAACCTTACATGTCCCCTTAGTAATGTGGGGACTGTATGCTTCTCTCTCTCTCTCTCCATGTGTGGGTGTGTGTGTGTGTGTGTGTGTGTACGGTACCTAGCCAGTCGTTGAACTTCTTGACCTCAGAGGGCAGGCCCAGCTCAGTGAAGTCTCCCGTGTGGAGCAGCACGTCACCATAGGGCATTTGGATCCCATCTGTACGGGAGTGGGTGTCCGAAACACACACAAACCGCGTGTGTCCTGCTGGCTTAGGAGTGTTCATACGGGTAGGGTCCACCCTGAGAGAGAGAGAGAGAGAGAGAGAGAGAGAGAGAGAGAGAGAGAGAGAGAGAGAGAGAGAGAGAGAGAGAGAGAGAGAGAGAGAGAAAAGGAGAGAGAGAGAGAGAGAAAAGGAGAGAGAGAAAAGGAGAGAGAGAGAGAGAGACAGAGAGAGAGAGAGGAGAGAGATAAAAGGAGAGAGAGAGGGAGAGAGGGAGAGAGAGAGATAAAGGAGAGAGAGAGAGAAAAGGAGAGAGAGAGAGAGAAAAGGAGAGAGAAAAGGAGAGAGAGAGAGAAAAGGAGTGAGAGAGAGAGAGAGAGAGAGAGAGAGAGAGAGAGAGAGAAAGAGAGAGAGGATAAAAAAGAGAAAGAGAGGGAAAGAAAGAAAATATAGAGAATAAAGCTGTATTCAGAGACTCATCCTGTTCTACAGTAGCTGTAGTGAGAGACTCATCCTGTCCTACAGTAGCTGTAGTGAGTGACTCATCCCTGTCCTACAGTAGCTGGAGTGAGAGACTCATCCTGTCCTACAGTAGCTGTAGTGAGAGACTCATCCTGTCCTACAGTAACTGTAGTGAGAGACTCATCCTGTTCTACAGTAGCTGTATTCAGAGACACATCCTGTCCTACAGTAGCTGTAGTGAGAGACTCATCCTGTCCTACAGTAGCTGTATTCAGAGACACATCCTGTCCTACAGTAGCTGTATCAGAGACACATCCTGTCCTACAGTAATTGTATTCAGAGACACATCCTGTCCTACAGTAGTTGTATTCAGAGACACATCCTGTCCTACAGTAGTTGTATTCTGAGACACATCCTGTCCTACAGTAGCTGTATTCAGAGACACATCCTGTCCTACAGTAGCTGTATTCAGAGACACATCCTGTCCTACAGTAGCTGTATTCAGAGACACATCCTGTCCTACAGTAGCTGTATTCAGAGACACATCAGAGCATTAGGCTGGAGATCAAAAACTGCTTTCATTCAGGTCCAACTTTAAACACTGTTATCCTCCCAAGTCCGCTGCAGGTCAAGGACTAGGGTTCGGGTTCAACTGCAAGAGACCAGGATGGACACATACTGAAAGCAGGACTAACATGGCCAGTCCCTCTGTTCTTTAACATAAATGATTCTGTGTCTAAATTTTCACAAACTCCCCGACAGAGTAGCTTTTAGCTTTTAGTGGCTGCCTTTGTGTGAGGCATAAAATACAATTATCATAGATGTCATCTCCAGTTAAAGATGACACGTTATTTCAACATAATTAAGTGATGGGAAAATGATTCACATTTATTTCAGAAAAAGGTAAAAGGATTTTATTTCTTTGACAATAGTCAAGAAAAGAACCTTCCAGAAAAAAAGTCTGATTCTTTTTGGTGGCAAATTGGGGGAAGGGTGTTAAATTAAAAACTGTATTTTTCTGTCCATTTGTGAAAGAAAAAATCACTTAGACCCTGGTCTCGACTGGCAGCTTTTATTTATGTCAGCTAAAAAGAAAGCAAAAGGATGTGGAGGCGTTTGAAAGGAGGGAGAGAAAATCTTGTCAGTAATTGAAGTCAGCAATGTGCAATCCCCCACACTCTGCCAATAGGCCATTATTTCATTAGGAGATGAGATGTCACTCTACAGACAACATCAGCCCCATAATCAACACATATGTCTCCCTCCAACCTGACATGAACAACACACACACACGCACTCACACACACTTGCATGTACGCACACACACACAAATAAAATGTGCACGCACAGAATATATAATGTAAGTCCGCACAGTCGACACCCATTCACACACACCCATTCACACACACACACACACACACGCACACTCACTCACACACACACACACACACACAACACACATCATTAACAGAGATGGAAGTGAAAGACATTACGAAACAAGAAAAACCTCTTCAAAATCAGTCTGAAGGACCATTATTAAATTGCTTCACTAATAGGCGCCCAAATGCTCTGCAGTAGAATCACCAAGATATGGGTTCATCTTATAAGGTAAAGATGATGTTCCCCTCCTTTTCAGAAGAACCTTTCATCCATGCAGTGATTTGGGTCGAGGGCCTGTTTGCCTACAGCATGTGAGGCCAGGCAGGCAGGGTTTCCTCTACCATGTCTTATGCAGGAAGGTCCTCATTCTAGCTCTGTTATCCACTGCCTAGAAAAGCATCTGGCCTTTATAAACCTGTTGTGCAGCCTACATGCTGTCTCAGTAGTCTTTATAAACATGTTGGTGCAGCCTATAACATGCTGTCTCAGTAGCCTTATAAACATGTTGTCATGCAGCCTAACATGCTGCCTCTGTTGTCTTATAAAACATGTTGGTGCAGCCTAACATGCTGTCTCAGTAGCCTTTATAAAACATGTTGGTGTGCAGCCTAACATGCTGCCTCTGTTGTCTTTATAACATGTGGGTGCAGCCTAACATGCTGTCTCAGTAGTCTTTAAACATTTTGGTGCAGCCTAACATGGCTGCCTCAGTAGTCTTTATAAACATGTTGGTGCAGCCTAACATGCTGTCTAAGTAGCCTTATAAATCATGTTGGTGCAGCCTAACATGCCTGTCTCAGTAGTCTTTATAAACTGTTGGTGCAGCCTAACATGCTGCCTCTGTAGTCTTTATAAACTTGTTGTTGCAGCCTACATGCTGCCTCAGTAGCCTTTATAAACATGTTGGTGCACCCTAACATGCTGTCTCAGTAGTCTTTATAAACATTTTGGTGCAGCCTAACATGCTGCTCCGTAGCCTTTATAAACATGTTGTGCAGCCTAACATGCTGTCTCAGTAGTCTTTTAAAAATGTTGGTGCAGCCTAACATGCTGCCTCTGTAGTCTTTATAAACATGTTGGTGCAGCCTAACATGCTGCCTCAGTAGCCTTATAAACATGTTGGGGCCTAACATGCTGTCTCAGTAGCCTAATGTCAGGTTGACTGTTGTCCAGACCTATTTATCTCCCTGGTGTTGAGAGGCTGACTGTAGGTCCAGACCTATTTATCTCCCTGGTGTTGAGAGGCTGACTGTAGGTCCAGACCTATTTATCTCCCTGGTGTTGAGAGGTGACTGTAGGTCCAGACCTATTTATCTCCCTGGTTTTGAGAGGTTGACTGTAGGTCCAGACCTCTTATCTCCCTGGGTTGAGAGGTTGACTGTAGGCCAGACCTATTTATCTCCCTGGTGTTGAGAGGCTGACTGTAGGTCAGACCTTTATCTCCCTGGTGTTGAGAGGCTGACTGTAGGTCCAGACCTATTTATCTCCCTGGTTGAGAGGTGTGACTGTAGGTCCAGACCTATCTATCTCTCNGAGAGAGAGAGGAAAAGGAGAAGAGAAAAGGATAGAGAGAGGAGAAAAGGAGTGAGAGAGAGAGAAGAGAGAGAGAGAGAGAGAGAGAGAAAGAGAGAGAGGATAAAAAAGAGAAAAGAGAGGGAAAGAAAGAAAATATAGAGAATAAAGCTGTATTCAGAGACTCATCCTGTTCTACAGTAGCTGTAGTGAGAGACTCATCCTGTCCTACAGTAGCTGTAGTGAGTGACTCATCCTGTCCTACAGTAGCTGGAGTGAGAGACTCATCTTGTCCTACAGTAGCTGTAGTGAGAGACTCATCCTGTCCTACAGTAACTGTAGTGAGAGACTCATCCTGTTCTACAGTAGCTGTATTCAGAGACACATCCTGTCCTACAGTAGCTGTAGTGAGAGACTCATCCTGTCCTACAGTAGCTGTATTCAGAGACACATCCTGTCCTACAGTAGCTGTATTCAGAGACACATCCTGTCCTACAGTAGTTGTATTCAGAGACACATCCTGTCCTACAGTAGTTGTATTCAGAGACACATCCTGTCCTACAGTAGTTGTATTCTGAGACACATCCTGTCCTACAGTAGCTGTATTCAGAGACACATCCTGTCCTACAGTAGCTGTATTCAGAGACACATCCTGTCCTACAGTAGCTGTATTCAGAGACACATCCTGTCCTACAGTAGCTGTATTCAGAGACACATCAGAGCATTAGGCTGGAGATCAAAAACTGCTTTCATTCAGGTCCAACTTTAAACACTGTTATCCTCCCAAGTCCGCTGCAGGTCAAGGACTAGGGTTCGGGTTCAACTGCAAGAGACCAGGATGGACACATACTGAAAGCAGGACTAACATGGCCAGTCCCTCTGTTCTTTTAACATAAATGATTCTGTGTCTAAATTTTCACAAACTCCCCGACAGAGTAGCTTTTAGCTTTTAGTGGCTTGCCTTTGTGTGAGGCATAAAATACAATTATCATAGATGTCATCTCCAGTTAAAGATGACACGTTATTTCAACATAATTTATGTGATGGGAAAATGATTCACATTTATTTCAGAAAAAGGTAAAAGGATTTTATTTTCTTTGACAATAGTCAAGAAAAGAACCTTCCAGAAAAAAAGTCTGATTCTTTTTGGTGGCAAATTGGGGGAAGGGTGTTAAATTAAAAACTGTATTTTTCTGTCCATTTGTGAAAGGAAAAATCACTTAGACCCTGGTCTCGACTGGGCAGCCTTTTATTTATGTCAGCTAAAAAAGAAAGCAAAAGGATGGAGAGCGTTTGAAAGGAGGGAGAGAAAATCTTGTCAGTAATTGAAGTCAGCAATGTGCAATCCCCCACACTCTGCCAATAGGCCATTATTTCATTAGGAGATGAGATGTCACTCTACAGACAACATCAGCCCCATAATCAACACATATGTCTCCCTCCAACCTGACACATGAACACACACACACACACGCACTCACACACACTTGCATGTACGCACACACACACAAAATAAAATGTGCACGCACAGAATATATAATGTAAGTCCGCACAGTCGACACCCATTCACACACACCCATTCACACACACACACACACACACGCACACACACACACTCACACACACACACACACACACACATCATTAACAGAGATGGAAGTGAAAGACATTACGAAACAAAGAAAAACCTCTTAAATTGCTTCACTAATAAGGCGCCCAAATGCTCTGCAGTTCAGATCACCAGATATGGGTTCATCTTATAAGGTAAAGATGATGTTCTCCCTCCTTTTCAGAAGAACCTTTCATCCATGCAGTGATTTGGGTCGAGGGCCTGTTTGCCTACAGCATGTGAGGCCAGGCAGGCAGGGTTTCCTCTACCATGTCTTATGCAGGAAGGTCCTCATTCTAGCTCTGTTATCCACTGCCTAGAAAAGCATCTGGCCTTTATAAACCTGTTGGTGCAGCCTAACATGCTGTCTCAGTAGTCTTTATAAACATGTTGGTGCAGCCTAACATGCTGTCTCAGTAGCCTTTATAAACATGTTGGTGCAGCCTAACATGCTGCCTCTGTTGTCTTTATAAACATGTTGGTGCAGCCTAACATGCTGTCTCAGTAGCCTTTATAAACATGTTGGTGCAGCCTAACATGCTGCCTCTGTTGTCTTTATAAACATGTTGGTGCAGCCTAACATGCTGTCTCAGTAGTCTTTATAAACATTTTGGTGCAGCCTAACATGCTGCCTCAGTAGTCTTTATAAACATGTTGGTGCAGCCTAACATGCTGTCTAAGTAGCCTTTATAAACATGTTGGTGCAGCCTAACATGCTGTCTCAGTAGTCTTTATAAACATGTTGGTGCAGCCTAACATGCTGCCTCTGTAGTCTTTATAAACTTGTTGGTGCAGCCTAACATGCTGCCTCAGTAGCCTTTATAAACATGTTGGTGCAGCCTAACATGCTGTCTCAGTAGTCTTTATAAACATTTTGGTGCAGCCTAACATGCTGCCTCAGTAGTCTTTATAAACATGTTGGTGCAGCCTAACATGCTGTCTCCGTAGCCTTTATAAACATGTTGGTGCAGCCTAACATGCTGTCTCAGTAGTCTTTATAAACATGTTGGTGCAGCCTAACATGCTGCCTCTGTAGTCTTTATAAACATGTTGGTGCAGCCTAACATGCTGCCTCAGTAGCCTTTATAAACATGTTGGTGCAGCCTAACATGCTGTCTCAGTAGCCTAATGTCAGGTTGACTGTTGGTCCAGACCTATTTATCTCCCTGGTGTTGAGAGGCTGACTGTAGGTCCAGACCTATTTATCTCCCTGGTGTTGAGAGGCTGACTGTAGGTCCAGACCTATTTATCTCCCTGGTGTTGAGAGGTTGACTGTAGGTCCAGACCTATTTATCTCCCTGGTGTTGAGAGGTTGACTGTAGGTCCAGACCTCTTTATCTCCCTGGTGTTGAGAGGTTGACTGTAGGGCCAGACCTATTTATCTCCCTGGTGTTGAGAGGCTGACTGTAGGTCCAGACCTATTTATCTCCCTGGTGTTGAGAGGTTGACTGTAGGTCCAGACCTATATATCTCCCCGGTGTTCAGAGGTTGACTGTAGGTCCAGACCTATTTATCTCCCTGGTGTTGAGAGGTTGACTGTAGGTCCAGACCTATCTATCTCTCTGTGACCAGCTGTTCAACTCAAACTTAAATGAAAACGTAAAAAATTATATTTGCTATCGTGCGCAGTAAATAAGTCCCTGTGTGTGTAAAGCATGGCGCACGCACACGCACACGCACACACACACACACGGTAGTGTAGCTGATTAGATTTGGTCCACTGTGGCCGAGACATCCTGGAGCTTTAGAGGATTCGACAGTTCTAGTTATGGAAGAGGCATTGGTGCAGAACCCTGTGGCCAACACACACAGACACACACATACACACACACACACACACACACACATATTTACACTGCTAACAGGACTCTAGTACGGCCATGAGATGTTATGCTTGCCAACCATATCTCTATGCCTTCAGATCCATTCAACTTACAGTATATTCTAACATAAAGAATCCCCCCCCGCTCATACTAATACACACACTCCCACATGAGGGTACACTGGCACGTACCAAAATAAAGACAGGAGAAAAGCGATCTCTTCTCCTTTGAGATTTAATCCACCCACAGAATGAAAACAAATACCTGCAGCCCCTATCAATTAGAGCAGGCCTAGCCTCAGAACCTACACTATAACACAATACTAGTTTAACAGGGGAGATGTTAGCATGCAGCATGTCATCAATATACATGCTAATATTAATGTTAATATACATACTCAGTATGTGGACCTAGCCAGTTAGCGTGCAGCATGTCATTAATATACATACTCAGTATGTGGACCTAGCCAGTCAGCATGCAGTATGTCATTAATATACATACTCAGTATGTAGGCCTAGCCAGTTAGCATGCAGTATGTCATTAATATACATCCTCAGATTGTAGGCCTAGCCAGTTAGCATGCAGCATGTCATTAATATACATACTCAGTATGTGGACCTAGCCAGTCAGCATGCAGTATGTCATTAATATACATACTCAGTATGTGGACCTAGCCAGTTAGCATGCAGCATGTCATTAATATACATACTCAGATTGTAGGCCTAGCCAGTTAGCATGCAGCATGTCATTAATATACATACTCAGATTGTAGACCTAGCCAGTTAGCATGCAGCATGTCATTAATATACATACTCAGATTGTAGACCTAGCCAGTCAGCATGCAGTATGTCATTAATATACATACTCAGTATGTAGACCTAGCCAGTTAGCATGCAGTATGTCATTAATATACATCCTCAGATTGTAGGCCTAGTCAGTTAGCATGCAGCATGTCATTAATATACATAGTCAGATTGTAGGCCTAGCCAGTTAACATGCAGCATGTCATTAATATACATAGTCAGATTGTAGGCCTAGTCAGTTAGCATGCAGCATGTCATTAATATACATAGTCAGATTGTAGGCCTAGTCAGTTAGCATGCAGCATGTCATTAATATACATCCTCAGATTGTAGGCCTAGCCAGTTAGCATGCAGCATGTCATTAATATACATAGTCAGATTGTAGGCCTAGTCAGTTAGCATGCAGCATGTCATTAATATACATAGTCAGATTGTAGGCCTAGTCAGTTAGCATGCAGCATGTCATTAATATACATCCTCAGATTGTAGGCCTAGCCAGTCAGCATGCAGCATGTCATTAATATACATCCTCAGATTGTAGGCCTAGCCAGTCAGCATGCAGCATGTCATTAATATACATCCTCAGATTGTAGGCCTAGCCAGTTAGCATGCAGCATGTCATTAATATACATAGTCAGATTGTAGGCCTAGCCAGTTAACAATAAGTATGTCAAAAATATACATGGGAGGCAAAACAAAAGCGGTGCCAGTGTTTTTAATCCCAAACACAGTTGTCCTTATTTGCTGATTGATCTCCTTTGAACTGAGATAATGCTCAGAACTGGGAAGAGGATTCCTACTGTAGATCAGTGGTTCCCAAATGTTTTCACTCAGGCCCCCCTTCCATCAAAACGCCTAGCTAAAAAACATTAGCTGACATGGGCTGGTTGATCTTCTGTCAAGTTATAAACAGCTCTCTACGGTCTGCAATTAAGCATTCTACTAATATAACTTTTAAGAGAAAATCTGTTTTGGGGGGAGGGGGATGCACCCCACCGTTTGGGATCCACTGCTGTAGATAACTGCATTGAAACAGCAGGATTATGTCAAACCACTGACAGGTATGGGAAACTCATCAAACCACAGAGGTAAAGTAGCCCACTGACAGGTATGGGGAACTCATCAAACCAATGAGGTAAAGTAGCCCACTGACAGGTATGGGGAACTCATCAAACCAATGAGGTAAAGTAGCCCACTGACAGGTATGGGAAACTCATCAAACCAATGAGGTAAAGTAGCCCACTGACAGGTATGAGAAACTCGTAAAACCAATGAGGTAAATTAGCCCACTGACAGGTATGGGAAACTCGTAAAACCAATGAGGTAAAGTAGCCCACTGACAGGTATGGGAAACTCATCAAACCAATGAGGTAAAGTAGCCCACTGACAGGTATGGGAAACCCGTAAAACCAATGAGGTAAAGTAGCCCACTGACAGGTATGGGAAACTCATCAAACCAATGAGGTAAAGTAGCCCACTGACAGGTATGGGAAACTCATCAAACCAATGAGGTAAAGTAGCCCACTGACAGGTATGGGAAACTCGTAAAACCAATGAGGTAAAGTAGCCCACTGACAGGTATGGGAAACTCATCAAACCAATGAGGTAAAGTAGCCCACTGACAGGTATGGGAAACTCATCAAACCAATGAGGTAAAGTAGCCCACTGACAGGTATGGGAAACTCATCAAACCAATGAGGTAAAGTAGCCCTGCTTTAAAATAAAATGAGAAAGAGGCACAGAGAAGGAGGAGGAGCAATAAAGACAGGGGATGAGTAGAAGGATAATACTATTGTAGAGCAGAGCACAGTCTGAAATCTACTATTAAACAGTCCACTAGCCGTTTAGTCACTAGACTATTACTCACTACTAGCCGGCCTCCGCCCACTACCCTGCCCTGAACCTTATTCACTGTTACTAGCCAGCTACTACCCGGTACTTTACCATGCACCTTAGAGACTTCTGCCCTATGTACAGTTGGAGTCGGAAGCCAAATACATTTAAACTTACCACCCTGCAAACCACTGCTGACTTGCTTCTGAAGCTAAGCAGGGTTGGTCCTGGTCAGTTCCTGGATGGGAGACCAGATGCTGCTGGAAGTGGTGTTGGAGGGCCAGTAAGGAGGCACTCTTCCCTCTGGTCTAAAAAAATATTCCAATGCCCCAGGGCAGTGATTAGGGACACCGCCTTGTGTAGGATGGGACGTTAAATGGGTGTCCTGACTCTCTGAGGTCATTAAAGATCCCATGGCACTTATCGTAAGAGTAGGGGTGTTAACCCTGGTGTCCTGGCTAAATTCCCAAACTGGCACTCAAACCATCACGGTCACCTAATAATCCCCAGTTTACAATTGCCTCATTAATCCCCCTCCTCTCCCCTGTAACTATTCCCCAGGTCGTTGCTGCAAATGAGAACTTGTTCTCAGTCAACTTACCTGGTAAAATAACAGATAAATAAATAAAACTCAGTTTTTCACTATTCCTGACATTCAATCATATTAAAAGAAATTCATGTTTTAGGTCAGTTAGGATCATCACTTTATTTTAAGAATGTGAAATGTCAGAATAATAGTTGAGAGAATTATTTATTTCAGCTTTTATTTCATCACATTCTCAGTTGGTCAGAAGTTTACATACATTCAATTAGTATTTGGTACCATTGCCTTTAAATTGTTTAACTTGGGTCAAACGTTTCGGGTAGCCTTCCACAAGCTTCCCACAATAAGTTGGGGAAATTTTGGCCCATTCCTCCTGACAGAGCTGGTGTAACTGAGTCGGGTTTGTAGGCCTCCTTGCTTGCACACACTTTTTCAGTTCTACCCACAACATTTCTATAGGATTGAGGTCAGGGCTTTGTGATGGCCACTCCAATACCTTGAATTTGTTGTCCTTAAGCCATATTGCCACAGCTTTGGAAGTATGCTTGTGGTCCTTATCCATTTGGAAGACTCACTTGTGACCAAGCTTTAACTTCCTGGCTGATGTCTGAGATGTTGCTTCAATATATCCACATAATTTTCCTTCTCATGATGCCATCTATTTTGTGAAGTGCACCCAGTCCCTCCTGCAGCAAAGCACCCCCACAACATGATGCTGCCAACCCCGTGCTTCATGGTTGGGATGGTGTTCTTCGGCTTGCAAGCCTCCCCCTTTTTCCTCCAAACATAACGATGGTCATTATTGCCAAACAGCTCTATTTTTGTTTCATCAGATCAGAGGACATTTCTCCGAAAAGTAGGATCTTTGTCCCCATGTGCAGTTTTTTAGTCTGGCTTTTTTATGGCGGTTTTGGAGCAGTGGCTTCTTCCTTGCTGAGCGGCCTTTCAGGTTATGTCGATATAGGACTCGTTTTACTGTGGATATAGATACTTTTGTACCTGTTTCCTCCAGCATCTTCACAAGGTCCTTTGCTGTTGTTCTGGGAATTATTTGCACTTTTCGCACCAAAGTACGCTCATCTCCAGGAGACAGAACGCGTCTCCTTCCTGAGGGGTATGACGGCTGCGTGGTCCCATGGTGTTTATACTACTTACTATTGTTTGTACAGATGAACGTGGTACCTTCAGGCGTTTGGAAATTGCTCCCAAGGATGAACCAGACTTGTGGAGGTCTACAGTTTCTTTTCTGAGGTCTCTGCTGATTTCTTTTGATTTTCCCATGATGTCAAGCGAAGAGGCACTAAGTTTGAAGGTTGGCCTTGAAATACATCCACATGTACACCTCCAATTGACTCAAATTATGTCAATTAGCCCATCAGAAGCTTCTAAAGCTATGACATCATTTTCTGGAATTTTCCAAGCTGTTTAAAGGCACAGTCAACTTAGTGTATGTAAACTTCTGCCCCACTGGAATTGTGATACAGTGAATTATAAGTGAAATAATCTGTCTGTAAACAATTGTTGGAAAAAGTACTTGTGTCATGCACAAAGTAGATGTCCTAACCAACTTACAAACCAACTACAGTTTGTTAACAAGACATTGGTGGAGTGGTTGAAAACCGAGTTTTACCTAAGTGTATGTAAACTTCCGACTTCAACTGTACATAGAGTCATTAAACACTTAAATAATGTTTACATTCTGTTTTACCCACTTTATATGCATATACTTTATTCTAGTCATGGCTCATCCTATATAACTACTGCTGTACACATTTATTCTGTTCATATACTGGCCATGCTGTTTATACACACCATTATGTATATATTATTTTATATTCCGGACTCTGACATCGCGTGTTCTGATATTTCTTAATTTCTTTCTTTGTACTTTTTGGATTATGTGTGTATTGTTTTGTATTGCTAGGTATTACTGCACTGTTGGAGCTAGAAGCACAAGCATTTCGCTGCCCCTGCGATAACATCTGCAAATCTGTGTACGCGACCAATAAACGTTGATTTCATTTTGTATTCGATTTGTATCACTGTAGCGGTAATACTCAGTACTGTAGAAGTGACTTAATTACACACAGAGACATACAAATACTGTGTGTGTCTGTGTGTGTGTGTGTGTGTGTGTGTCTGTGTGTGTGTGTGTGTGTGTGTGTGTGTGTGTGTGTGTGTGTCTGTGTGTGTGTGTGTGTGTGTGTGTGTGTGTGTGTGTGTGTGTGTGTGTGTGTGTGTGTGTGTGTGTGTGTGTGTGTGTGTGTGTGTGTGTGTGTGTGTGTGTGTGTGTGTGTGTGTGTGATTTAAAAGATCTTACACCATTAAAACTGAAACTAGATATCTGTCTAACCCAAACTAGAACACCTCTTATTAAAAGGCTTCTATAACACACTAAAATATTGGCTTATTGGTTCAAGTGGAACTGATAGCATTTTAGCTACATGAAACCTTATTAAAATCTTCATATACACCCCCAGGAAGAATATTACATTTTCTGACAAGCAAGCACCTAGATATGTTCACGTTTTCATAAATTACATATACTAAGGCATTTGAGCGGGAAAGCAGCCGTGTGTTTGGACAATGAATAGACACTGCAGTAAATAAAACCTGGGACCATGTACCATGCAGACCAGTGTGCCTTAGCCAATCAGAGGTACAGCAGGCCTATATGCAAACAAGCCATTTGCCACAAGGGCCTGCCATCATTCACTTTGAACTGGACTGTGTGTTTACAGGCAGTAGGGCCTGCCATCATTCACTTTGAACTGGACTGTGTATTTACAGGCAGTAGGGCCTGCCATCATTCATGTTGAATTAGACTGTGTGTTTACAGGCAGTAGGGCCTGTTATCATTCACTTTGAACTGGACTGTGTGTTTACAGGCAGTAGGGCCTGTTATCATTCACTTTGCACTGAACTGTGTGTTTACAGGCAGTAGGGCCTGCCATCATTCACTTTGAACTGAACTGTGTGTTTACAGGCAGTAGGGCCTGCCATCATTCACTTTGAACTGAACTGTGTGTTTACAGGCAGTAGGGCCTGTCATTATTCACTTTGAACTGGACTGTGTGTTTACAGTAGAGGTCGATTAATTAGTGCTGATTTCAAGTTTTCATAACAATCGGTAATCTGCATTTTTGGACACCGATCATGGCCGATTACATTGCACTCCACGAGGAGACTGCGTGGCAGGCTGACTACCTGTTATGCGAGTGCAGCAAGGAGCCAAGGTAAGGTGCTAGCTAGCATTAAACGTATCTTATAAAAAACAATCCATCTTAACATAATCACTTGTTAACTACACATAGTTGATGATATAAATAGTTTATCTAGCTTGTCCTGCGTTGCATACAATCGATACGGTGCCTGTTAATTTATCATTGAATCATAGCCTACTTCGCCAAACCGGGGATGATTTAACAAAAGCACATTTGTGAAAAAAGCACAATCGTTGCACGAATGTGTCACAGTTGTTTGTATAGACGGACCAAGGCGCAGCATATGTTGAGTTCCACATTATATTTAATAGTGAAACTTCAGCAAAACAAACAATAAACAAACAAACGAAACAACAAACCGTGACAACAGAGGTGCTACATACAATACAATACTCAAAACAACATCCCATAACCCACAGGTGGAAAAAATGCTGCTTAAGTATGATCCCCAATTAGAGACAATGATAACCAGCTGCCTCTAATTGGAAATCATACAAATCACCAACATAGAAAATCAAACCTAGAACCCCACATAGAAAGTATAAACTAGAACAAAACCCCTAGTCACGCCCTGACCTACTCTACCATAGAAAATACAGGTTTTCTATAGTCTGGACGTGACAGAATGTACCTAACCATAAACATCAATGCCGGAACGGAACGGTTCCGTATTTCACTGAAAGAATAAACGTTTTGTTTTCGAAATTATAGTATCCGGATTTGACCATATTAATGACCTAAGGCTCGTATTTCTGTGTGTTATTATGTTATAATTAAGTCTATGATTTGATATTTGATAGAGCAGTCTGACTGAGCGGTGGTAGGCAGAAGCAGGCTCGTAAGCATTCCTTCAAACAGCACTTTCGTGCGTTTTCCAGCAGCTCATCGCTGTGCTTCAAGCATTGAGCAGTTTATGACTTCAAGCCTATCAACTCCCGAGCTAGTTAGCGGGAGTCAATTGGTGACGTCACTCACTCTGAGACCTTGAAGTAGTTGTTCCCGTTGCTCCGCAAGGGCCGCGGCTTTTGTGGAGCGATGGGTAACGATGCTTCGAGGGTGGCTGTTGTCGATGTGTTCCTGGTTCGAGCCCAGGTAGGGGCGAGGAGAGGGACGGAAGCTATACTGTTACACTGGCAATACTAAAGTGCCTATAAGAACATCCTATAGTCGAAGGTATATGAAATACAAATGGTATAGAAAGAAATAGTCCTATAATTCCTATAATAACCTCAATCTAAAACTTATTACCTGGAAATATTGAACACTCATGTTAAAAGGAACCACCAGCTTTCATATGTTCTCATGTTCTGAGCAAGGAACTTAAACGTTAGCTTTTTTAAATGGCACATATTGCATTTTTACTTTCTTCTCCATTGCATTATTTAAACAAATTGAACATGTTTGATTATTTATTTGTGGCTAAATAGATTTTATTGATTTATTATATTAAGTTAAACTAAAAGTGTTCATTCAGTATTGTTGTAATCGTCATTGTTACAAATAAGGAAATACATGTTAAAAATCGGCCAATTAATTGGTATCGGCTTTTTTTGGTCCTCCAATAATCGGTATCGGTATCGGCGTTGAAAAATCATAATCGGTCGACCTCTAGTTTACAGGCAGTTGCAAAAGCACGACTTTAGATCATTAGAATGCATTCGTCAAAAGCCACAAAATACACTTGGGAACTGTCCTCTTACATTTGGGAACTGTACAGTCCTATTGATCAAACAACCATAAAAAGGTAGGCTATCTTTCCCAATATGCACATCAACAACAAGCTCAACTAGTAATGCTAGCCAGAGCAAGATGCTCTAAAATTTAAGGAAGGAACATTAGATAAATCCTCTAAAACTTTTTCAGATAGTTGGCCGTCAAAATTGCACTGATAGAAAATGGGGAATAGCCTTCTCGTCCTTCTGTAGCTTGCCTGCCAATACATGCGTTGTCCCAACTAAGCACCCAAGCTAGCTTGCTAGCTAGCTTCTCCAGACACAAATGAGAGAACACCTCACGCTGACCATTTTACTCGCCGTAGCAGAGCTGGCTAGGCTGTTTACACGTTATATAGAGCATTCGTGATGAACTATTACCTTTCTTGACTACGTTTGCTCACACTGGTCATATTCAGCGGGTGTTTCACGTTTGTAAATGCATCAGTTATTCTGCTCTCTGGCACACTCAGATAAGAGTTATCTTAAATCAGAGATATACTAACTGTATAACATCTATTCTGCCCACAATGTCTTAGTGTACGTCATGGAATGTTATAAAGCTGGTTTTGAAGCATAACTGATATTAAGATTGTCTGTTTGTTTCATATCTGTAAAGTAGTTCAAACGCTGTCAGTTCCACTTTAAGCCAAAGCACACAGAGAGTGAAACACTGAATCCCCCTTGCTACTAAAAAAAGTGGAAAAGCTTTGGATAGAAAGCAGAGCCCATTATTTGAGAGAGAGAGAGAGAGAGAGAGAGAGAGAAAGAGAGAGAGAGAGAGAGAGAGAGAGAGAGAGAGAGAGAGGGGGGGGGGGGGGTTAATGCATGAAAGGGAGTGAGGAAAGGAAAGGGAAGAGAAGGGAAGAGAAGAGAGGGGGAAAGAGATCTCTGATGTTGGTAGGAGGATATTTCGTTTGACAGAGCACACTTGGCTCGGTGGCCAAAAACACACAAGTAAAGTGTGTCAAAGTTCACTGCTCGCTCGCTCTTCCGGACCTGACACCTAACTCAGAGCAGATAAGAAGGTCAGGGACTTTGGCACTGGTTGACTTTGCCGTTTTGGAGATGCCACATTTCCCTCTGATTGATTATAAATACACACTTTCTTGATAAATGTCCAAGAAGTGATACATTGTAGGTATAAAGTGTGTATTTCTCAGTCTATGCTTAGTGTAATGTATGCCTAGCCGTTAAGAGTGTTGAGCCAGTAACTGAAAGTTTGCTGTTTTGAATCCCAGAGCTACATAAATCATTACATAACAAATGATGTATTTTGTTTTAGCTTATACATACACCCTCATCTCTTCTCCCAGCACTTCCTCAGAGCCGTAGGAAGCTGTAATACATGAAAAGAGAAAAGTCTGTCCTCCACAGGTTCCTCCAACCAGTCTGGGTAATTGGATAATCTGTGACAATTATGTCTGCCGGGAGAGTCAGGAGTGTCTACCCTGCAACACAGTGAAGTGAGGGAGAGGGGGATGAAAGGATAGAGGAATGGACGGATTGTGTTCTTTTCAGAGGGGCGTAGCGGCAGTCTCCTTGTCTAGCCGTTGGTCGGCCCCCACTGTCCAGTTGGGGTCAATGAGGTCAACGACCCCTGGACTCCCTACTTTTATGGGCTACAAGTAGGAGCTGTCAATCATCTGGGGGGGGGGGGCATCCACTATTATTTCTAAAAGGGAAAGGGCGATACCTAGTCAGTTGTACAACTGAATGTATTCAGCTGAAATGTGTCTTCCTTTTGAATCAGAGAGGTGCGGGGGGCTGCTATAATCGACATCCACATCTTCAGGTGCCCGGGGAAGGCACCTGCTGCCTATTACAGAGTTACATATAATCACCTATTACAGAGTTACATATAATCACCTATTACAGAGTTACATATAATCACATGTCTTAATGATTTTCCAGTCAATAGCCCTCTAATGGCTAGGCCCCAACCTAGAGCCTTTGGAGGTCAAAGGGTAAATGTCGAATCGCTAATCAACTGGAGTTGACAACGTCCTACCTAATGTTAATAAATATGCGAGTAGCTGTCTCCATTTGTGTCCCTGCTGTAGTAAAACAGCCAGAGGGCAGAGCTTAAATTCAAAATATTTAATTCATTGCCAAAAGATGATTGTGGTAATAAGGTCAAGACAGGTGGTATTTGTCTAACATTTGAAGAATTTATATGTTTTTCTCTCTCTCATCTTTCTCTCGTTTCAGTAGCAAGGTATGCTAATGAAATCCCATTCGTTTACAGTCTGTGTATTAGAGATGTGCATGACCTTCTAAATCCCATTAGCTTATAGTCTGGGTATTGGAGGTGTGCATGACCTTCTAAATCCCATTAGTTTACAGTCTGTGTATTGGAGGTGTGCATGACCTTCTAAATCCCATTAGTTTACAGTCTGTGTATTGGAGGTGTGCATGACGTTCTAAATCACATTAGTTTATAGTCTGTGTATTAGAGGTGTGCATGACCTTCTAAATCACATTAGTTTATAGTCTGTGTATTAGAGGTGTGCATGACCTTCTAAATCACATTAGTTTACAGTCTGTGTATTAGAGAAGTGCATGACCTTCGAAATCCCATTAGTTTACAGTCTGTGTATTAGAGGTGTGCATGACCTTCTTAATCACATTAGTTTATAGTCTGTGTATTAGAGGTGTGCATGACCTTCTAAATCCCATTACTTTATAGTCTGTGTATTAGAGGTGTGCATGACCTTCTAAATCACATTAGTTTATAGTCTGGGTATTGGAGGTGTGCAATAGTGGAGAATGTTGGCTGCTCTGAGAGGTAGAGAGAGAGCGAGAGAGAAAGAGAGAGAGATAGAGAGAAAGAGCAAGAGAGAGAGAGTTAGTGAGAAAGAGCGCAAGAGCGAGAGAGGTAGAGAGAAAGAAAGAGAGAGAGGTAGAGAGAGAAAGAGAGAGAGAGAGAGAGAGAGAGAGAGAGAGAAAGAGAGTGGTAGAGAGAGAGTGAGAAAGTTAGAGAGAGTGAGAGAGAAGTAGAGAGAGGTAGAGAGAGTGAGAGAGTTAGCGAGAGAGTGAGAGAGTTAGAGAGAGAGTGAGAGAGTTAGAGAGAGGTAGAGAGAGAGTGAGAGAGTTAGAGAGAGAGTGAGAGAGTTAGAGAGAGAGTGAGAGAGTTAGAGAGAGAGAAATAAGTAGAGAGAAAGAGACTCCTCAATGGATCTGTTCCTTTGATGGGGATAGCATCACCACAGCACAGATCAACCACCACAAACAGACTGTTCCTCCTTATCACCCCTCTCAGAACCACTGTATGCCACTGGGAGTGTGTGTGAGAGAGAGCAAGATCAAGGGGAAAAGCTGGTGTGTGTGTGTGTGTGTGTGTGTGTGTGTGTGTGTGTGTGTGTGTGTGTGTGTGTGTGTGTGTGTGTGTGTGTGTGTGTGTGTGTGTGTGTGTGTGTGTGTGTGTGTGTGTGTGTGTGTGCGTGTGTGTGCGTGTGCGCATCCTACAACCATATCACCATCTTCTGAGCTCTAAACGCTATGGGGGCAAATTACAAAGATAATGATCACTGGCTGTCTGACCTGCTAACAAATATTTACCTCTGTCCCTTCCTCTCTGCCTGCTCTTCCTTTATTGCTCATCCAGGTCAAACATCAAAACATATTGGTCCGCATTCACCCTATCAACCCACAAACACGCACCACACACAGTCAACCCCCCCCCCCCCCCCCCCCCCCCCCCCCCCACGCTCACTCATCCACAGAGCAATACCATTTCTAGGAGAGGAGCAGAGAGTGCCTCTCTTATCTTCCGCGTTTCAGCTGTCCTCTAATTCAATAAACTACAGAGGAACAAAATGAACACAGAAATAACAGAGAGGAGAGAGAGAGAGAGAGAGGAGAGAGAACGAGCAAGGTGAAGACAGAAACGAATGGACAGAGAGGCAGAATGAGGAAACAGGGAAATCTAAAACACAGGCACACAATCCAAATGTAAAATAATACTAGTAAACAAACATGTTATGGTCTTTCCTTCGATCTCCCTGCAGCCCTCTGTATCTAGTAGAGGAGCAACCTGCTGGCCCCTCCCTTAGTCCTGCTGGCCCCTCCCTGTTAGTCCTGCTGGCCCCTCCCTGTTAGTCCTGCTGGCCCCTCCCTGTTAGTCCTGCTGGCCCCTCCCTTAGTCCTGCTGGCCCCTCCCTTAGTCCTGCTGGCCCCTCCCTTAGTCCTGCTGGCCCCTCCCTTAGTCCTGCTGGCCCCTCCCTTAGTCCTGCTGGCCCCTCCCTTAGTCCTGCTGGCCCCTCCCTGTTAGTCCTGCTGGCCCCTCCCTGTTAGTCCTGCTGGCCCCTCCCTTAGTCCTGCTGGCCCCTCCCTTAGTCCTGCTGGCCCCTCCCTGTTAGTCCTGCTGGCCCCTCCCTTAGTCCTGCTGGCCCCTCCCTTAGTCCTGCTGGCCCCTCCCTGTTAGTCCTGCTGGCCCCTCCCTTAGTCGTGCTGGCCCCTCCCTTAGTCCTGCTGGCCCCTCCCTGTTAGTCCTGCTGGCCCCTCCCTTAGTCCTGCTGGCCCCTCCCTGTTAGTCCTGCTGGCCCCTCCCTGTTAGTCCTGCTGGCCCCTCCCTTAGTCCTGCTGGCCCCTCCCTGTTAGTCCTGCTGGCCCCTCCCTGTTAGTCCTGCTGGCCCCTCCCTGTTAGTCCTGCTGGCCCCTCCCTTAGTCCTACTGGCCCCTCCCTGTTAGTCCTGCTGGCCCCTCCCTGTTAGTCCTGCTGGCCCCTCCCTTAGTCCTGCTGGCCCCTCCCTGTTAGTCCTGCTGGCCCCTCCCTGTTAGTCCTGCTGGCCCCTCCCTTAGTCCTGCTGGCCCCTCCCTGTTAGTCCTGCTGGCCCCTCCCTGTTAGTCCTGCTGGCCCCTCCCTTAGTCCTGCTGGCCCCTCCCTGTTAGTCCTGCTGGCCCCTCCCTGTTAGTCCCGCTGGCCCCTCCCTGATTGTCCTGCTGGCCCCTCCCTGTTAGTCCTGCTGGCCCTTCCCTGTTAGTCCCGATGGCCCCTCCCTGCTAGTCCTGGGGCGGCCTAGAGTGTTGGGCCAGTAACCGAAAGGTTGCTGGATCGAATCCCTGAGCTGACAAGGTAAAAATCTGTTGTTCTGCTCCTGAACAAGGAAGTTCTCTGTAGGCCATAATTGTAGATAAGAATTTGTTCTTAACTGACTTGCCTTGTTAAATAAAGGTTAACTAAAATATAAAATTAAATAGTCCTGCTGGCCCCTCCCTGTTAGTCCTGCCATAATGTGAAAGTATGGAACACAAAGCCTGTGTTTAATATCACCACGGACGGAACCTTCCGGCGTTTCATTGAGGAATAAATTGCTTCTGCTAATGTTCCTTTCATTACGCCACAGCCCTTAATTGTGCTGCTGACAGGCCTCTGGCTACAGGGGGATGGGCAGAGACATAGTGTATTACAGCGGTGTGTGTGTGTTTGTTTCTGCAGCCTCACACATACACAAGCACAATACCAGGGATTTCAGGATTTAGAGCCGACACAGAGGAATGAACTGTTATTAGTCTGAATATACATCGTCAGTCTGATACCTGTGCAGAACGGTGTCAAAAAAAACTACAGGATGTGGTAGCAACATATCCACAATCATAAAGAGCTTCAAGCACAAACAAACTACCGCCACACAGACCCACACTGACCCACATCCACCACATACATTTACCAAATATTTGTCAAGCTTTTACCAAGCTGCAAAATGGAAAGTACGTTGCCTTTTTACACATTATAATGTCTACGCCAGAGGGATGTCAGGATACATTTGCAATTGTAAACGCAAACTGCTTCAACAAAAGCTCAGTAAATATTAAATCAAGCGAGGGCACAAGGCAGTGGTCTAGAACTTGTGACATGAAAGGAGTCTATTCCTAACGACACAGGAAGCGGCATCATGGAGACATCCCCTCCGCCACGGGGTCCTGGGGTGGGAAGGCCAGTATCTGAAGGACCTCAAAATGGCTTCCATCTCAAAACAACAGACCTGCCAAATGTCAACTGTCACTTAACCCCCGTCCACCTTGCTGTAGCGCCAGGGCCAAGGGTAGGAGAGGAACTCAATCAAGGGTTCTCCTGTTTCAAAAGCACTCCATTCTGGCTGCGGTGAAGCAGCGGGCCCCGCGAACAAAGAGATACCGTCTGTGGAGTTTCCAACGAGGGGGAAAACTTCTCCTGAAACTGTCTGAGTAGGGAAGGAGAGAGGGGTGAAGAGGGGAGGAAAGTGAGGGGAGGGAAGAGTGAAGAAGGTGAAGGGGGGAGGAACGGATGAGAGTAAAGAGAGTAAAGGGGCCAGCAGAGGTAAAGGGGCAGGTTCGGCTAGACTGATTTAATTTGCGGGTTTCATTATGTGACTTGAGAAGAGAGAGGTTTTTGATGTGATTTGTATCCTATTTTGTCACAGAAAATTAGAAGCATCAAACGCAGTGACTTAACATTCACATACAATGGAGATGGGAGTACCCTTCTTC
>NW_022261980.1:6346024-6363524 GCF_002021735.2 Oncorhynchus kisutch | reverse complement strand
TTTCATAAGGCAACCCCCATCTCTCCTCTTTTTTCTCTTTGGTTCAGGAGGAGCAGCGAGGTCTTTATTTCTGTCTAAATAGTGTGGCTGCAGCGGCAGGGCTAGGTGTAGAACCTACACCATCTGATCATTATCTACCCCATCTAAACAAACCTTACTTTCCCAGAACAGAGCACGCATTCTATAAGCACTCTTACATGGTGGGGGAGGGGTTTATGTGTGTGTGTTTGTGTTTGTTTGTCTGTGTGGGGTGTGTGTGTGTGTTTGTGTTTGTTTGTCTGTGTGGGGTGTGTGTACAAGGAAGGCCTGTGAGTGAATGTGTGTGTGTGTGTGTGTGTGTGTGTGTGTGTGTGTGTGTGTGTGTGTGTGTGTGTGTGTGTGTGTGTGTGTGTGTGTGTGTGTGTGTGTGTGTGTGTGTGTGTGTGTGTGTGTGTGTGTAAATATACAGCAGCAGTCTCAGTCTCATACACAGGTTAAAGAATGAATGCCTCAGATACTGGCAGCCCTGTAGAAGAGTGCAGGAAACACATGCATGTATTTATCATGGTGCTTAGCTTATTGTATCCCAAAGAATCAAAATGGTAGTTCAGGTAATTCAAGTATTATCTAATTACAGTATAATGTCATTAACGTTTACCAGGTATTTCCTATGTAAAAACAAGAACCTTACCTCCCTTATCCTACCTCATTTGCACACACTGTATATAGACCTTTTCCATTGTATTATTGACTGTATGTTTGTTTATTCCATGTGTAACTCTGTGTTGTTGTTTGTGTCGCACTGCTTTGCTTTATCTTGTCCAGGTCGCAGTTGTAAACTTGTTCTCAACTAGCCACCTGGTTAAATAAAGGTGATCTGGCCTACCTGGTTAAATAAAGGTGATCTGGTCTACCTGGTTAAATAAAGGTGATCTTGCCACCTGGTTAAATAAAGGTGACCTGGCCTACCTGGTTAAATAAAGGTGATCTGGCCTACCTGGTTAAATAAAGGTGATCTGGCCTACCTGGTTAAATAAAGGTGATCTGGCCTACCTGGTTAAATAAAGGTGATCTGGCCTACCTGGTTAAATAAAGGTGATCTGGCCACCTGGTAAAATAAAGGTGAAGCAAAATACCTAAATCAAAAAACAAAAGGTGAAAAATACCAGATGTGATAATGTGTAACAACAATGATTTGCATGACATGGTATATAAAGATTTAGCTTCAATGGTTCATTTAAACAACTATGTGAGGATCCAATGGTATTTGATGGTTGAAAAAAGGACCAGGAGGACAGATGTATAGTGGTCAGAACCTCGTGTCCATACACCTTAAGATGAGAGTCAGAGAGAGACCACAGGCCAGGCATTCAGACAACCACAGAGTCGACCGCAACGTCAAGCCTCGCACCAGCCTACAAAAGAGCCCGCTTAAATCATAAATATTACAATGCCTTTTCCATAAATCTGCCACATAGTCCCTGCCCACAGCGGTCTGTTGACCACATGCGGTGGAGATTCTCCGGTCAGAGCACTTTGGCCTGCTGATGAAAAGCAGGGCATTGGGTAGCAGAACAGACAACGGTCACGTTAAAGAAGTGGCTAGATAAATAAAGGGAGAGAGCAGCCTGATAGACAGAGGGGACATAGTGAACATGCTGTAGGGACGCCATGCTTCAGAAGACTGCTGTCATCAGCTAGTCATAGACTACAACACAGGTAGAACCTACAACACAGGGAGAACCTACAACACAGATAGAGCCTACAACACAGGTAGAACCTACAACACAGGTCGAACCTACAACACAGATAGAACCTACAACACAGGTAGAACCTACAATACAGCTAGAACCTACACCACAGATAGAACCTACAACACAGGGAGAACCTACAACACAGGTAGAACCTACAACACAGATAGAACCTACACCACAGATAGAACCTACAACACAGATAGAACCTACAACACAGGTAGAACCTACAACACAGGTAGAACCTACAACACAGATAGAACCTACACCACAGATAGAACCTACAACACAGATAGAACCTACAACACAGGTAGAACCTACAATACAGCTAGAACCTACACCACAGATAGAACCTACAACACAGGGAGAACCTACAACACAGGTAGAACCTACAACACAGATAGAACCTACACCACAGATAGAACCTACAACACAGATAGAACCTACAACACAGCGGTAGAACCTACACCACAGCTAGAACCTACACCACAGCTAGAACCTACACCACAGCTAGAACCTACAACAGCGGTAGAACCTAGAACACAGCTAGAACCTAGAACACAGCTACAACCTGCAGGTAGAACATTGCATAGTATAAGTTTGGTAAGAAGGAATAGGAAAACAATGTGTGTGTGTGTGCGTGTGCGTGTGCGTGTGCATGTGTGTGTGTGTGTGTGTGTGTGTGTGTGTGTGTGTGTGCGTGCGCGCGTGTGTGTGTGTGTGTGTGCGTGTGCACTCACATGTGGACATGTGGAGGTTGAAAGCGGCTCTGGTTGATGTTGTAGTGAGTGAAGGCCTGTGTGGGGTTGGAGCTGTACTCGTCCACTGTGATGGTCACTTTGCCCTGAGAGGCGATTCCATGAGCCATGCTTCCGCCGTTCGGACATCAGACACCGTTCACCAGGATCCAAGGCAGAACCGTTCAGCGGTCATCCTTCAGAACCGCTGCTCAGAACTATAACCGCCTCGTGTACAAAATCGGATCAACCACACTGGACCACAACCACACAGCAATCTGAAGAGAAACAAAGAGAAGAGAAACAGAAACAGAACACGGTTGAACCAGAGTTTCACAAACATACACTTTTGTAAATGTAGATGAGACTGTGATGGAAATAGTAAGAATAGACCATTCTGATTGGTAAATATGTACACACATCAAGCTTCCAAAACACAATCATTTTCCTGAACAGCGGTTGCCGGGATGACAGACATCGACAGTAAACTGTGAACCTGGCAAATTTTTGTAAAAATTGTAAATTGTACTAAATACTGAAGATACAGTATGTAGATGGGAAGTGATACTGTAAGCAGGTGCTAGTAATATTAAATAGGGAAATACTGCGTCTTCATTTGCTAAATAAGGAACAGTTGAAAGAGTCAGTAACAACCCTCCTTGTTGATTGAGGACGTGATTTGTCAAACAGATTAAACCATACAATTCTAATTTTGCAAAAGTATTATAATTTTTTAAAATAATAATCTGGACAGTAATTTCAATAACCATAGCCTAAATATCTGAAACTACTCTAAGGCCATCTAAAAACATCTGTCAACTGACGATCAGAAAATAATAACTACAAACCATTGATTCTGCAGTAATTACCTGAACATTTCATTATTATTTAGGATGAAGACAAACTCATCCTGTATGACAAAATAACTAAACTGCCCAACCATTGGTCATTAAACAGATGCAATAATGAGACCTTTGCAGGTTGTTCAAACATGTGAAATGACCATATTAATGGATTACAATACATGTATAAATCATTTTGACATTGAAAACAAATATTAAAAGTATAAAAGTATAACAAATAAATTTGAGCATAAACTTGTACTAATTAAATAGTTGCATGCAGAAGCATAGGTTTGTCTGATGCTATCCTAATTGTACAATGTGGTTATAGCTCGTCATATTACATTAAAAATAAATCATAGTTAATTGCAAAAGTCAGTTTACTTTCAAATTGTAAATGTATATCCATAAAGATTTAGAAAAATACGTTTTGATAGTAATGCAGTTAGTAACATTTTAATTTAAGGCACAAACTCACCTATCAGAGAAATAGATCAATAATGGTAAGTCCTAAATAGCCTACATAAATCACAATAGTGTGCGATTGTTTATGAACTAAGAGTAACTAACATAAACTGACGTTACTGACCCAAGAAAACGACCCAAGTTACCGGTGTCGTGTGATTTCGCATACCGCTTTGGAAGCTTGCTCAACGGTGCTTCAGTTCTGCTGTGCTCCCTCAACCCTTGTGTCGCTCCCTCCTGTCTCAACCCCTGATTGATTATAGTCAGTAGTAAGTAGCCACTGTGGGCTTGACATCGCACCTGCAAGCTTTTTATACGAGACCTCCACTTGCACTGTCTCTCCGATGCAAGGACCGGTAGCCTACTGTGCCCCTCAATTTAAAAGTCCATCACTAATTGAAAAATCTAAACAACCGTCGCCGAGTTCAGGAGAGGATTCATTTCAGTGTTAACAAGTGCTTGATAGCCACGAAGACACGACTTTATATTTGTAAATACAGTCATACTTGACATAGCACATTCATAATATATACTGTATATTGTGTACATATCCGTTCATTACTTTGTATAAGCTAATTACCTAAACTCATTTTTATTTTTAATCAGACGTTTTTAAATGATTGATATAGATGTGTGCACTGCATTGTTGTGGGAGCTAATACAATAATTTCCTGGCACCTTTTATAGCCTCTATGCTGAACTCTGTGTTCGTGACGAAAAACATTTTATTTGTATTTTATTTTGATACAATTTATCGACGCAACAAAACACAAGGATACATTATACTATTAGCAACATAAGATGATACAATGTATATACATATATATATATATACATATATACATTATATACATTGTAACAACTCCAAAGCAACATTGCGACCATGGCTATGTACCAATTAGGCGAAATGCCTCCCTCTGTGTTTAGCTATCACCATTTAGGCCTAGAAGATAACAATACATGCAATCAAATATCTCCCAAGTTGTCTGTGGACTTGAAATTGTACGGTTTACAATAGGCCTACACTAGCCTAGGCTACTGTAAACAGACACCCGTGAACTTTGCCCAATGCTTGCAGCACTCCATTGAAAAACGTGAAACTGCAGACAGTGAGCATGCATGGTATTGGTAGCTAGATATTCCATGCGTGTGTATTTTGCAATAGCCTATGATGGCTTACATTGGTAGCCTACATAGCTAGCTGCAACTAGCTACTTCAAGTAGCTAAATCTGCCCATGCATTTTAAATGCACGCTTTAGCTTCCCATATTAAATGCTTTCGCGCCAATACACTGTAGTTACTATTTCTTCCAATGCAAACATACACGTTCCTAACTTTAAAAATGCACATTCAAATTATAAATCCACTATTTACCACCGCATTACTATAGTCGGGGAGAGGGAAACACACTGACCCTATGGTACCACACATTACTAGCTCAGTGCACCGCTTGCCATAACATTGCTGTTTTCAATAATGAACTAAACGGATCTGTGAATTGTGCGTTCTGGCATCTCGTATAAAGAAACAGCAAAGGTGGTCAGTGTCAGCGAACCATCTGCACTAACCTCTTGCTCTCCCTCGTAAATGACAAGGCACCTCTAACCTGCGGCTTTGTGTCATGTTTTCTTATTCTCTCCATGCCTGCGATTTTCAAAGCCAGAGGTGAATATAGCTACCTTCGTTCTGGCGGATACGTGTCCCGGGGTCGCCCTCTACGCTGTCAAAAGACGCAGATCCATGCGGGAGAATGCCGATTTGGAGGCCGGCGGGGGTTGCAGTCTGGGCGGGCAGGGCAGAACCTTCGACCCTGGGGGACCTCGGCTGGCTCTTGTGGAAACGAGACAGACAGAAGCGGAGAGGGGGAGCAAGAGAGAGAGAGAGAGCAGCCTCGATCTGACAGAGGAGAAGCCGGAGAGCGGTGTAGTGAGATGGGACTGCCACTGGGGTCAGAGAGAGCAGAAAGAGCACAGCCTCGCACGCGGGCTCGAGCACGGGCACAGACAGACATGTGCGCGCGTGCGCACTCCCGTTTGTCTCTGCAAGCTGGCTCAATCTATTCCATTTAGAAAGACAGATAACCACCATGAACCTGTCAGCAACATTTCCACGTGGAAATATACTTTATTTCTCTCGCCATTCGTGGCTTGTCTTTTGGCATGGATATGATAGGCTTGCCTAAGGTATACGAGTATTTAGAGTTTACTGCAATTCACACTTGCAGGGCACCACAGACGTGACGGAGTTGACTGGGAGAGTGGAAAAAATATGCGGCTATCGATTTCCTTCAGTAAAACCATAATACAGAATTCAATACTGTGGCTGCAAGTCCACGAACTCTCCAAATGACACATCGTTTGTCCACCATGCAGCCAAATATGCAGCAGTCCACCAACAGCAGTCATGACTGCAGTGATTTCTGTAATAGATTTAACACAATTCTATGTTATCATTTAAAGTAAAGGTCCAGTGAAAATCTCACTTTTAAAAGTTAATATTCTGTTAACTCATACCCAAATAATGTTGTTGACTATACTCATAGTTGTGGCCACAGAATAAAATGAAGGGGTGGGGGGGGGGGGGGAACAATTTAAAAACCCACCTCAAACTTGCATGTCAGACTGTTTAAAATATGAATATTTTTTATGACAGGTATATGCCCACACCATTGTTGTTAAGCCCACACCATTTCAACACAGAAAAACTGCCTTTTAACAAACTTAATTAAAATTTTTGGAAGGAAAACTATTTCACTCATATTGTAATGAATAAAAGGTCATATGTCATAGAAATCTGGAAACACTGGACAGTTACTTTAATGTTTTGTAGCTGGAATCACAGGTGCCTATACCACAGCCTATACCTGAAGCACTTCCTTATCTCTGTTCCAGTAT
The DNA here is from genome assembly GCF_002021735.2 of Oncorhynchus kisutch. Taxonomy (NCBI): domain Eukaryota; kingdom Metazoa; phylum Chordata; class Actinopteri; order Salmoniformes; family Salmonidae; genus Oncorhynchus; species Oncorhynchus kisutch. The sequence goes on along the minus strand of NW_022261980.1, from coordinate 6,356,855 downwards.
TTAACTCTCATTCTGCTGTGTCCTAATGTCCCATAATTAACATCAATACAGTAGAAATACACTAATTCAGTTTAGGCTACTAAGTCAAATCCCACTTAAGGAAATATTTGCCCAAATCAGCCTACCATTTATAGATAGATAGATGGATAGATAGATATACAATCATTTATAGAGATAGATAGATAGATAGATAGATAGATAGATAGATAGATAGATAGATAGATAGATAGATAGATACAGTGCCTTGCGAAAGTATTTGGCCCCCTTGAACTTTGCGACCTTTTGCCACATTTCAGGCTTCAAACATAAAGATATAAAACTGTATTTTTTTGTGAAGAATCAACAACAAGTGGGACACAATCATGAAGTGGAACGACATTTATTGGATCTTTCAAACTTTTTTAACAAATCAAAAACGGAAAATTTGGGCGTGCACAATTATTCAGCCCCCTTAAGTTAATACTTTGTAGCGCCACCTTTTGCTGCGATTACAGCTGTAAGTCGCTTGGGGTATGTCTCTATCAGTTTTGCACATCGAGAGACTGAAATTTTTTCGCAAGGCACTGTATATACTGTAGATTGATGATGCTCTCATTACATTGCTTATTATATCATCCCAGAGTAGATGACTTGGCTATATATCTTGTAAACATGTAATCTATGTCCATGTATACCAGTACTATAACCCCCTACCCCTACTATTATCATTCTTTATACCAGTAAATACTGGTGGTGATGTTTTGTGGGAACACCCCATGAAGCTGTTACAACAGCAAACTAGCACTATTTTCCCTGGTCTGCTGATGACTGTTCAGCCACATTTTACTGAATGAATTATTTGTACCTCATTTCTTATGTTCTTCCTCTTAAGAGTTGAACCCTAATTGGTGTCAGTGACCCTGATCAGCGGCTTGGTTTATTAATTCTCTGAAACAGATTAAGTCGGCTGCTTTTGTGGGAGAAGAATCAATGATGATTTTAACACACGTCTTCAGGCCATCGGGATGCAAACTAGCTATTTATCCTCACCGGATTACCACAGAGTACAATTGAAATCACAGGTCAGACACATTGAAAAGCTAATTGGATAAAAGCTTCAGGATCTGAGGAAAACATTCAACTAACATTTTCAGAGTGGTGGTGAGGAATTTGTTAGCATCAAATAGGTTTTCTGTTGCATGGAAGGGGAGGGCAGAACAAGGATACGATTTGTAAGAACTAAAGACTGAAAGTTGGGTTTTCTGGCACATTGCTTTGCTTTTATCCTTTCAGAGCGGAAGACAGTTTGGAGGTCATTGTCCCTCAACACGTCTCAAAACAGGGAAGGAAAGGAGAGAAGGAGAGGAAGACAGTTTGGAGGACATTGTCCCACCTCAATACATGTCCCAAAACAGGGAAGGAAAGGAGAGGAAGACAGTTTGGAGGTCATTGTCCACCTCAACACGTCTCAAAACAAGGGAAGGAAAGAAGGTGAGAAGGAGAGGAAGACAGTTTGGAGGACATTGTCCACCTCAACACATCTCAAAACAGGGAAGGAAAGGAGAGAAGGAGAGGAAGACAGTTTGGAGGACATTGTCCCACCTCAACACATGTCCCAAAACAGGGAAGGAAAGGAGAGGAAGACAGTTTGGAGGTCATTGTCCACCTCAACACGTCTCAAAACAAGGGAAGGAAAGAAGGTGAGAAGGAGAGGAAGACAGTTTGGAGGACATTGTCCACCTCAACACGTCTCAAAACAGGGAAGGAAAGGAGAGAAGGAGAGGAAGACAGTTTGGAGGTCATTGTCCCACCTCAACACATCTCAAAACAGGGAAGGAAAGGAGAGAAGGAGAGGAAGACAGTTTGGAGGTCATTGTCCCACCTCAACACATGTATCAAAAAAGTGTCACACCCTCAGGACCACTCCTTCATGCCCTCCTGGATCTTACTGGACCTGACCATTCCTGCATGCCCCCGTAGTCCTGACCACTCCTGCATGCCCTCCTGGATCTGACTGGACCTGACCACTCCTGCATGCCCTCATGGACCTGAGTGGACCTGACCATTCCTGACCACTCCTTCATGCCCTCCTGGATCTGACTGGACCTGACCACTCCTGCATGCCCTCATGGACCTGACTGGACCTGACCACTCCCACACTTTCCCATGGTCCTGAGGTAAATGGAGGACTGTATTGGTATTCATATTTATTAAGGATACTCAGTAGTTCCTGCCAAGGCAGCAGCTACTCTTCCTGGGGTCCAGCAACATTAAGGCAGCTATATACAATTTAAAACATGACATTACATTGCATAACACTTTTAACAACACATTAAGTGTGTTCCCTCAGTCCACTACTCTACTATCACATATCAATACAAAATCCATGTGTAGATGTGTGTAGAGTGCGTGTCTTATCATGTGTATGTGTGTCTGTGCCTGTGTGTGTGTCTCTTCACAGTCTCCGCTGTTCCATAAGGTGTATTTTTATATATGGTTTACTACTGCTTGCATCAGTTACCTGATGTGGAATAGAGTTCCATGTGGCCATGGCTCTATGTAGAACTGTGCGCCTCCCATAGTCTATTCTGGACTTGTGAAGAGACCATGTCTTGTGGGGTATGCATGGGTGTCCGAGCTGTGTGCTAGAAGTTAGAACAGACACCTCTGGGAATTCAGCGTGTTAACACCTCTTACAAAAACAAGTAGTGATAAAGTCAATCTCTCCTCAACTTTGAGCCATGACAGATTTAGAGGCACATTATCAATGTTAGCTCTCCGTGTACATCAAATCAAATCAAATGTATTTATATAGCCCTTCTTACATCAGCTGATATCTCAAAGTGCTGTACAGAAACCCAGCCTAAAACCCCAAACAGCAAGCAATGCAGGTGTAGAAGGTCCGGCCGTGCTGCCTTGTACTGAGCCAATTGTAATTTTAAGAAGTCCCTATTTGTTGCACCAGATCACACGACTGGACAGTAGTCTAGGTGTGACAACACTTGGGCCTCTACGACCTGCCTTGTTGATAGTGTTGTTTATAAGGCAGAGCAGCTCTTTATTATGGACTGACTTCTCCCCATCTTAGCTATTGTTGTATCAACATGTTTTGACCATGACAGTTTACAATCCAGGGATACTCCAAGCAGTTTAGTCACCTCAATTTCTACATTATTTATTACAAAATGTAGTTAAGGTTTATGATTTAGTGAAGGATTTGTCCCAAATACAATGCTTTTAGTTTAAAAAATATTTAGGACAAACTTATTCCTTGCCACCCCTTCTGAAACTAACTACAGCTCTTTGTTAAGTGTTGCAGTGATTTCAGTCGCTGTAGTAGCTGACGTGTGTAGTGTTGAGTTACTCAAGGACAATGTCATATCATTAGTAAATATTTAAAAAAGTAATGGGCCTAGGAGGCTGCCCTGGGGAATTCCTGATTCTATGTGGATTATGTTGGAGAGGCTTCCATTAAAGAACACACTCTGTGTTCTGTTAGACAGGTAATGCTTTATCCACAATAAGGCTGGGGTTGTAAAGCCACAACACATATATTTTTCCATCAGCAGATGATGATCAATAATGTCAAAAGCCACACTGAAGTCTAACAAAACAGCTCCTACAATATTTTTATCATACATTTCTCTCAGCCAATCATCAGCCATTTGAGTAAGTGCTGTGCTTGTTGAATGTCCTTCCCTATGATGAAAGTCTGTTGTCAATTTGATTACAGTAAAATAGCATTGTATCTGGTCAAACACAAACAAGTTTACTAAGTGTTGGTAACAGGCTGATTGGTTGGCTATTTGAGCCAGTAAATGGAGCTTTACTATTCTTGGGTAGTCAAATTACTTTTGCTTCCCTCCAGGACTGAGGGCACACACTTTCTAGTAGGCTTAGATTGAAGATATGGCAAATAGGAGTGGCAATATCATTCACTACTATCCTCAGTAATTTTCCATCCAAATTGTCAGACCCCGGTGGCTTGTCATTGTTGAAAGACAACAATACTTCTCCCACTTCTTCCACACTCACTTTACGGAATTCAAAATGACAATGCTTGTCTTTCATAACATGTCATGCATAAGTTTACTAATCTTGCCAATGAAAAAATCATTAAAGTAAATGGCAATATAAGTGGGTTTTGTGATGAATGATGGAGCTGAATTAGCCTTTTTGCCCAAAATGTCATTGAAGTTGCTCCAAAGCTTTTTACTGTCATTCTTTATGCATCTTTGTTTTACAGTTTAGTTTCTTCTGCTTTTTATTTCTTTTACATTTGCCAATCGGTTGTGCAGCCAGACTTATTTGCCATTCCTTTTGGCTCATCCCTCTCAACCATACAATTGTTAAATTCCTCATCAATCCACGGGGATTCAACAGTTTTTACAGTCATTTTCTCAATGGGTGCATGCTTATTAGTAACTGGAATAAGCAATTTCATAAATGTGTCAAGTGCAGCATCTGGTTGCTGTCACGACTCCCGCCGAAGTTGGCTCCCCCGCCTGTTCGGGCGGTGCTCGGCGGTCGTCGTCACCAGCCTACTAGCTGCCGCTGAAGTTGGCTCCGCCGCCTGTTGGGGCGGTGCTCGGCGGTCGTCGTCACCGGCCTACTAGCTGCCACCAATCCCTTTTCCCTTTTCTATTAGTTTTGTCTTATGAGTTGCACCTGTTTCCGATTTGTGTTTCTTGATTTGTTTCCCTATTTAACATTGTGGACCCCGCCCTTTGTTGTGGCGGATTATTTTTGTGTTTACGCCTGTGTCATAGGTGTTGTTGTGCTCCAGACCATGTTAACCCTGTGTTTGGGTTGGTCAGCGTTTGCGCCCTGTGTTTTGGGCATTACCATTTTTGGTGCCGGAATAAAGTGCATTTTTCCCCTGGAACTCTCTGCTCTCTGCACCTGATTCCTACCTACACACCTAGTCAGCCGTGACAGTTGCCCCTCAATACACACCACAGACCAACAAATATTCTTTACATCAACAACATAGGAATCACTAAAAAACGTATTGTGTGACCTCTTATACACTATATTAGGCCCAGCCGTTGGAACTTTGGTTTTCCTAAATACGGCTCCTATATTGTGTTATATTGTGATCAATATTTTGCTGTTTTAAAATTTTAATACATTTTCTGAGTTTGATTTTTTTTCTCACTTGGATATTGTGGGTTACTGTGTGTAAATAAAGCCGGAAAAAGTCTGATTTCATGGCGTTTCATTTCAGACTCTAAGGCAAGGGGGTGGTAACTTTCTATACCCACTGAATATGACCCTATTTCAAACCAATACTTCCACTCTATCTGTAAGTCCTTGTTGATTCCCTCTCGCAAGTCTGAAAGGATGTATCAATATGCCAGAAAGCAACAAGGAACCAAGCAACAAGGTGATAAGGCTAGTGGTGAGGCATTGGTTTGGAGCAGAGGCACTAAAATGATCTCTCTCACTTCTGTATGAAGCGGTCCAGTCCAACACCTGTCCCATATCATTCATATTGAATCCTTAACCCTGACGAACACATGAGAAGCGGAGCAATTGTATTATTCATATTCCAATTAAATGCCTATTTAAATCACACGGGACAATAAATCGAGCCCTTTGCATCCTTAATACCACTGTACAATTCTGATTGTGATGGAGATGTAAAAAGGAGACACAGAGAGAGAGTCACAATAGAGTACAGTATTGCCTCTCGTTCCAGTTACCGGGCCACATTTCCATTTCCGCCGGCTGCGTGGAGGCAGGCAGAGGTGGCATTTTCTAATTTTATTGACATGCTTCAATTTCCTGGGGCCCATCACCGCCCTCCCTCCTGCCACAACAGCCTTGCCAGTCATTTCCATTTTACTTGTCTCTTATCTCCGCAGAAAAGGCATTTCCATCTACTAGCCGGCGGGTGTTAATGTGAAAGCGGGGTTTACATTTTATACGGAGAGGCCACATTTAAACATTTGACCAGCGTTCGTTCCCCAGTGCTGCATATAAAAAACTGATGATAGATAGGGGACCAAATGTCACAGCAGAAAGGGCTTTTGCCATGAATGTTTTATTCAGTCTCTGCCTCGCGCAGATCACATTTATACAATAGAAAATGTAAATGTTATGCAGAACGTTAAAAAAAAGACACTATATATTTTATGACCTTCAATAAAAGAGGGTAAAATGTCTTTCGATCCAAATAGGGCAGGAATGAAACACATATTTAATGTGAGTGGGAAATGGGACTGGGAGCTGCGAGGCGAGGGAAGGAGCTCTTTCAGAAGGCATTGGGTGATATTCACTTAACCTGGTGGCAAAGGCAGCCCGGCTCTCTGTCTGTCTCCAACCAGCACACAGATTTATGTCTGTCTGTAGCTCTGCTTGCCTGTCGTCCCAGCAGTGTGGATAAATAAAAGGGAAGGCTGCCTGTCTCTCTGAGCGGCCCATCCACAGCGAGAGAGAGAGAGATTGGAGCTGGGTTCTAATGTTAATGTCATCCAGGTTTATGAACAGATTGATAGGAGGGTGTTGTGGGCATTATGGTATGGTGGAGCAGCTGTTCATGTCATTGAAACGCTCAATGGACGGATGTATTTTGGTCACTACACATCTCATCTAATAAATTAGATATTGATCAAAAGTTCCAATGGAAAGTTGTGTAATGTTGAGACATGTGGCTGAATCTACCTTGTTGTTGAAGGAAAAGAACACAGAGTGAATACAATAAAGCCCAGAGGCAAAATACGGTGATGTTTTCTTCTTCCAGGTAACTCACCTGATGGAGAGAAAAAGAAGAAGAATTCTAGAAGAATGGAGATACATAGAAATTCTGAGGTTAAAAGAAAGAGGAAGGAGGGTAAAGTAGAGATACTGCAATATTATAATAGAGAGAGATACTGTAGTATTATAATAGAGAGAGATACTGTAGTATTATAATAGAGAGAGATACTGTAGTATTATAATAGAGAGAGATACTGTAGTATTATAATAGAGATACTGTAGTATTATAATAGAGAGAGATACTGTAGTATTATAATAGAGAGAGATACTGTAGTATTATAATAGAGGGAGATACTGTAGTATTATAATAGAGATACTGTAGTAGTATAATAGACAGAGATACTGTAGTATTATAATAGAGATACTGCAGTATTATAATAGAGGGAGATACTGTGTCACGCCCTGATCTGTTTCACCTGTCCTTGTGCTTGTCTCCACCACCCTCCAGGTGTCGCCCATCTTCCCCACTTATCCCCTTGGTATTTATACCTGTGTTTTCTGTCTGTCTGTGCCAGTTCGTCTTGTTTGTTCAAGCCTACCAGCTTTTTGTGTCTCAGCTCCTGCTTTTTACAGTCTCTCTTTTCTCGCCCTCCTGGTTTTGACCCCCACCTGTCCTGACTCTGAGCCCGTCTGCCTGACCATTCTGCCTGACCTGACCCTGGGCCAACCTGCCGTCCTGTAACTTTGCCCCTTCTCTGGATTACCGACCTCTGCCTGACCTGACCTTGGGCCAACCTGCCGTCCTGTAACTTTGCCCCTTCTCTGGATTACCGACCTCTGCCTGACCTGACCCTGGGCCAACCTGCCGTCCTGTAACTTTGCCCCTTCTCTGGATTACCGACCTCTGCCTGACCTGACCCTGGGCCAACCTGCCGTCCTGTAACTTTGCCCCTTCTCTGGATTACCGACCTCTGCCTGACCTGACCCTGGGCCAACCTGCCGTCCTGTAACTTTGCCCCTTCTCTGGATTACCGACCTCTGCCTGACCTGACCCTGGGCCAACCTGCCGTCCTGTACCTTGGCCCAACTACTCAGGATGATCGACCTCTGCCTGACCTGACTCTGGGCCTGCCTGCCGTCCTGTACCTTGGCCCAACTACTCTGGATGATCGACCCCTGCCTGACCTGACCTGACCCTGAGCCTGCCTGCCGTCCTGTATCTTGGCCCAACTACTCTGGATGATCGACCCCTGCCTGACCTGACCTGACCCTGGGCCAACCTGCCGTCCTGTATCTTGGCCTCTGCTCTGGATGATCGACCCCTCCCTGCCTGACCTGACCCTGGGCCAACCTGCCGTCCTGTACCTTGGCCCAACTACTCAGGATGATCGACCCCTCCCTGCCTGACCTGACCCTGGGCCAACCTGCCGTCCTGTACCTTGGCCCAACTACTCAGGATGATCGACCCCTCCCTGCCTTCACCTGTCTTTTGCCTGCCCCTGTTGTTACAATAAACACTGTTACTTCACACAGTCTGCACTTGGGTCTTACCTGAAACCTGACATACTGCAGTATTATAATATAGAGAGATACTGTAGTTTACAATAGAAAGAGATACTACAGTATTATAATAGAGAGAGATACTACAGTATTGTAATAGAGAGAGATACTGTAGTATTATAATAGACAGAGATACAGTAGTATTATAATAGAGATACTGCAGTATTAAAATAGAGGGAGATACTGTAGTATTATAATAGAAAGAGATACTACAGTATTATAATAGAGAGAGATACTACAGTATTGTAATAGAGAGAGATACTACAGTATTGTAATAGAGAGAGATACTGTGGTATTATAATAGACAGAGATACAGTAGTATTATAATAGAGATACTGCAGTATTATAATAGAGAGAGATACTACAGTATTATAATAGAGAGAGATACTGTAGTAGTATAATAGACAGAGATACAGTAGTATTATAATAGAGATACTGCAGTATTAAAATAGAGGGAGATACTGTAGTATTATAATAGAGATACTGTAGTGTTATAATAGAGATACTGTAGTATTATAATAGAGATCCTGTAGTATTATAATAGAGATACTGTAGTATTATAATAGAGATAAATACTGTAGTATTATAATAGAGAGGGATACTGCAGTATTATAATAGAGAGGGATACTGCAGTATTATAATAGAGAGAGATACTGTGGTATTATAATAGAGATAGTGTAGTATTATAATAGAGATCCTGTAGTATTATAATAGAGATACTGTAGTATTATAATAGAGATCCTGTAGTATTATAACAGAGATACCGTATAATTACAATAGAGATAAATGCTGTAGTATTATAATAGAGATACTGTAGTATTATAACTGAGAGAGATACTGTAGTATTATAATAGAGAGAGATAGTGTAGTATTATAATAGAGATACTGTGTAGTATTATAATAGAGAGAGATACTGTAGTATTATAATAGAGAGAGATAGTGTAGTATTATAATAGAAATACTGTAGTATTATAATAGAGATACTGTAGTATTATAATAGAGATACTGTAGTATTATAATAGAGAGAGATAGTGTAGTATTATAATATAGATACTGTAGTATTATAATAGAGAGAGATAGTGTAGTATTATAATAGAGATACTGTAGTATTATAACAGAGAAACAGCAATGTTATAATATAGATACTGTATATTATAATAGAGAGAGATACTGTAGTATTATAATAGAGAGAGATACTGTAGTATTATAATAGAGATACTGTAGTATTATAATAGAGAGAGATACTGTAGTATTATAATAGAGATACTGTACATTATAATAGAAAAACAGCAGTATTATAATAGAGATACTGTAGTATTATAATAGAGAGAGATAGTGTAGTATTATAACAGAGAAACAGCAATATTATAATAGAGATACTGTATATTATAATAGAGAGAGCCATGTGAATGAATTATCTTCCCACTCTCCTGCTGTGTTCTGATAGCCTGTGTAATATGCAGGCTCACTCTCTCTGCCATAGGCTACAGAAAGGTTCAGAGGAGGATGGTCTCAGGAGGCTCCCTCCATCTATCTATCTTTCTGTCTCTTTCTCTTCCTCTCTATTTCCCCCGCATTTTCTCTCTTTCTGTCTGTCTGTCTGTCTGTCTGTCTGTCTGTCTGTCTGTCTGTCTGTCTGTCTGTCTGTCTGTCTGTCTGTCTGTCTGTCTGTCTGTCTGTCTCTATGTCTCTCTCTCTCTCTCTCTCTCTCTCTCTCTCTCTCTCTCTCTCTCACTCTCTCTCTCTCTCTCTCTCTCTCTCTCTCTCTCTCTCTCTCTCTCTCTCTCTCTCTCTCTCTCTTTCTCTCTCAATTCAATTCAAATAGCTTTATTTGGCATGACGTGCCAATGTACATATTTGCCAAAGCACACTTGAGCAATTAAGAGATGAATTTACAATATTAACATCATTAAAATAATAATAATAACAAGATTGTCAAGGGGATTATTCTCTCTCTCTTTCTCAGGATCATCCCCCCCTGACATCATGGGAAAATCAGAAGAAATCAGCGGAGACCTCAGAAAAAAAGTGTAGACCTCCACAAGTCTGGTTCATCCTTGGGAGCAATTTCCAAACGCCTGAAGGTACCACGCTCATCTGTACAAACAATGGTACGCAAGCATAAACACCATGGGACCACGCAGCCGTCATACCGCTCAGGAAGGAGACGCGTTCTGTCTCCTAGAGATGAACGTACTTTGGTGTGAAAAGTGCAAATCAATCTGAGAACAACAGCAAAGACCTTGTGAAGATGCTGGAGGAAACAGGTACAAAAGTATCTATATCCACAGTAAAACGAGTCTTATATCGACATAACCTGAAAGGCCACTCAGCAAGGAAGAAGCCACTGCTCCAAAACCGCCGTAAAAAAGCCAGACTACGGTTTGCAGCTGTACATGGGAACAAAGATCGTACTTTTTGGAGAAATGTCCTCTGGTCTGATGAAACAAAAATAGAACTGTTTGGCCATGTTATGTTTGGAGGAAAAAGGGGGATTGTTGCAAGCCGAAGAACATCATCCCAGCCGAGAATCACTGGGATGGCAGCATTATGTTGTGGGGGTCAACTTCTGACCCACTAGGAATGGGATGAA
>NW_022261980.1:6336024-6341024 GCF_002021735.2 Oncorhynchus kisutch | reverse complement strand
AGTACAATAGAGTACAGTACAGTATAGTAGAGTAGAGTACAGTACAGTACAGTATAGTAGAGTAGAGTACAGTAGAGTACAGTACAGTACAGTAGAGTTCAGTACAGTACAGTAGAGTTCAGTACAGTAGAGTACAGTACAGTAGAGTCCAATACAGTACAGTAGCATACAGTACAATACAGTACAGTACAATACGTAGAGTTCAGTACAGTACAGTATAGTACAATAGAGTACAGTACAGTAGAGTTAAGTACAGTATAGTACAGTACAGTAGAGTACAGTACAGTACCGTAGAATTCAGTACAGTACAGTACAGTACAGTAGAGTTCAGTACAGTACAGTACAGTACAATGCAATACAGTACAGTACAATACAGTAGAGTTCAGTACAGTACAGTATAGTACAATAGAGTACAGTACAGTATAGTAGAGTAGAGTACAGTACAGTAGAGTACAGTACAGTAGAGTACAGTACAGTACCGTAGAATTCAGTACAGTACAGTACAGTACAGTAGAGTTCAGTACAGTACAGTACAGTACAGTACAGTACAATGCAATACAGTACAGTACAGTACAGTAGAGTACAGTACAGTACAGTGCAATGCAATACAGTACAGTACAGTAGAGTACAGTACAGTACAGTACAGTAGAGTAGAGGGGGGTCTGCCTCCTGCCTGGTGGGTAGGAGTACAGTAGAGTACAGTACAGTAGAGTACAGTACAATACAGTAGAGTACAGGACAGTAGACTACAATACAGTAGAGTTCAGTACAGTACAGTAGAGGGAGTCTGCCTCCTGCCTGGAGGGTAGGAGTACAGTAGAGTACAGTACAGTACAGTAGAGTACAATGCAATACTGTACAGTACAGTACAGTAGAGTTCTGTACAGTACAGTACAGTAGAGTTCAGTACAGTAGAGTTCAGTACAGTAGAGTACAATACAGTACAGTAGCATACAGTACAATACAGTACAGTACAATACAGTAGAGTTCAGTACAGTACAGTATAGTACAATAGAGTACAGTACAGTATAGTAGAGTAGAGTACAGTACAGTATAGTACAGTACAGTATAGTACAATAGAGTACAGTACAGTACAGTATAGTAGAGTAGAGTACAGTAGAGTACAGTACAGTACAGTACAGTACAGTAGAGTACAGTACAGTACAGTACAGTAGAGTACAATACAGTAGAGTTCAGTACAGTAGAGTACAGTACAGTACAGTAGAGGGTGTAGGGTGTAGTGTAGGGTGTGTAGGTGTGTAGGGTGTGTACGGTGTGTAGGGTGTACTGTAGGGTGTGTAGGGTGTGTAGTGTGTACTGTATGGTGTGTAGGGTGTGTAAAGTGTGTAAGTGTGTACGGTGTGTAAAGTGTGTAGGGGTGTACAGGGTGTGTATGGTGTGTAAAGTGTGTAGGGTGTGTAGGTGTGTAGGGTGTGTAGGTGTGTAGGGTGTGTAGGGTGTACTGTAGGGTGTGTAGGGTGAGTAGGGTGTACTGTATGGTGTGTAGGTTGTAAGGTGTAAGTGTGTACGTGTGTAGGGTGTGTAAAGTGTGTAGGGGTGTGTAGGGTGTGTAGGGTGTGTAAAGTGTGTAAGGGTTTAGGGTGTGTAAGTGTGTAGGGTGTGTAGGGGTGTAAAGGTGTAGGGGTGTGTAGGGTGTGTAGGTGTGTAAAGTGTGTAGGGTGGTAGGGTTGTAGGTGTGTAGGTGTGTAAAGTGTGTAGGTGTGTAGGGTGTGTAGGTGTGTAAAGTGTAGGGTGTGTAGGTGGTTGTATGTGTGTAGGTTGTGTAAAGTGTGTAGGGTGTGTAGGGTGTGTAGGGTGTGTAGTGTGTAGGGTGTGTAGGGGTGTAGGGTGTGTAAGTGTGTAGGGTGTTAAAGTAGTGTGGTGTGTAGGGTGTAGGGTGTGTGTAGTGTGTAGGTGTGTAGGGTGTGTGTAGGTGTTGTAGTGTGTGTGTGGGTGTGGTGTAGGGTGTGGGTGTAGTGTGTAGGGTTTGTAAAGTGTGTAGGTGTGTGTAGGTGTGTGTTGGTGTGTGTACGCGTTGTGCTTGTGTATGATAAACCATTCCATATTTTCATGACATTTTAACTTGGACAGGTGTGTGTGATCATCTGTGTGTGTGATTCTGTGTCCTTGTGTTTGTGATGTCCTGGGTATCTAAGGTATCAGATGGGCATCCCTGAACCCATGAAGGAGATTACACAGATGTATGCAAAGCCTACATCACAAACAAGACAGAGAGAGGGACAGACAAAGAGAGAGAAAGAAATAGAGAGAGAGCGAGAGGGACAGAGAGAGAGAGAAAGAAAGAAAGAAAGAAAGAAAGAAAGAAAGACAGAGAGAGAGAGAGAGAGAGAGAGAGAGAGAGAGAGAGAGAGAGAGAGAGAGAGACAGAGAGAGAGAGAAAGAAAGAAAGACAGAGAGAGAGAGAGAGAGAGAGGGACAGAGAGAGAGAAAGAAAGAAATAGAGAGAGCGAGAGAGAGAGAGAAAGAAATAGAGAGAGAGAGAGAGAGAGAGAGAGAGAGAGAAAGAAGGAAAGAAAGAAAGAAAGAAAGAAAGAATGAAAGAAAGAAAGAAAGAATGAAAGAAAGAAAGAGAGAAAGAAAGAAAGAAAGAGAGAAAGAAAGAAAGAAAGAATGAAAGAAAGAAAGAAAGAAAAAAAGAATGAAAGAAAGAAAGAATGAAAGAAAGAGAGACAGGGAGAAAGAGAAAGAAATAGAGAGAGAGCGAGAAAAAGAGGGACAGAGAGAGAGAGAAAGAAAGAAAGAAAGAGAGAGCGAGAGAGAGAGAGAAAAGGGCAGCCAGTGAAGAACAAACACCATTGTAAATACAACCCATATTTATGCTTATTTATTTTATCTTGTGTCCTTTTAACCATTTGTACATTGTTAAAACACTGTATATATATAATATGACATTTGTAATGTCTTTATTGTTTTGAAACTTCTCTATGTGTAATGTTTACTGTCATTTTTATTGTTTATTTCACTTTATATATTCACTTTATATTCACTTTTTATCTACCTCACTTACTTTGGCAATGTTAACACGTTTCCCATACCAATAAAGCCCTTGAATTGAATTGAATTGAGAGAGAGAGGGACAGAGAGAGAGAGAGAGAGAGAGACAGAGAGAGAGAGAGAGAGGAGAGAGAGAGAGAGAGAAAGAAAAGAAGAAAGAGAAGAAAGAAAGAAAGAAAGAAAGAAAGAAAGAAGAGAGAGAGAGAGTGAGAGAGAGAGAGAGAGAGGGAGAGAGAGAGAGAGAGAGAGAAGTAATTGTGTGTGTGTGTGTGAGAGAGAGAGAGGGAGGGTAGAACGAGAGGGAGAGACAGACAGACAGCAAGAGACAGAGAGACAGAGCAGAGGGTCAGATGAGCTCCTGCATTTTTCAGCATGTTCTTTAAAAAAATATAGATTTAGAGCTATTTTGATTTTTTTTCGCCAGGACATATACAGGATGCTACCCTCTACAACATAACCTTCACTCCAAATCAAAACTCAAAACCTACAACCTGATTTTGGACGGACTTACGGAATCACCTGGAAGGCTTACAACTACCAAAGAGTATTATTCCAACGCTATACAGCAAATGTTCTAGAAAACAACAGAAACCTGAAAACACCATCCAACCAGGAACTGAGTGAGTAATGTTTTGTCTGAAGCTATATTTTACTTCCAAAAGCAAGAAGAAAATACATTACATGACTTTATAAGGACTGATGCTAAATTAAGGCTGCCAAGCTTGATACAACTTCAATTAGCACTGACGTGTCAAGTGAGAGGTGTCAAAGCACTTTAGCCCAACAATGGCAGGAGAGACGAACAGTCTACTCCAAACAAATGGAGAGGCCTTAGAAGCTGCCTCCCGCTGTTCAGAGGTCATTCAAATACAGTACCCTGTGTATGTAAAGAATGATAAGGCAAGAAAAGATCACAAAATGAAGCTCCTTATGGAAAATCAAGAGACACTTTTGCTGACTGTTATAAAAAGGGGAACATCAGCAACCTCATCTTCCACACAGACCATCCCCTGGCATGGCACAGTGCTATATTAGCACACTACCCTCTGTTAAGAGGAGGGTGTTAACGAGGGGTGGAAACTCAGGATACTAGACAACGAGGACTCTGAGTCAGCTAATATACATCTCTATAAGTCTGGAACAGTATTCGTACAGGGAAACCCCATACAGTTTCAGCTGGACTTTCACCTAATCAAAGAATTAGCTCAGCAGGAGAAGCTCTTCCCTGAGAAAGATACTCCCACCACGAGCAGGTCAGACCAGAACTCTTCATTATATAACCCCAAAGATGAGCAACCCCCAGTGGAAAGTCAACCTCCCAGCACAGAGTACTACCCCCTCATTGAAATGAAGGATAAAATGACCCAGCTGGAGATAAGGCAGGTGGAGCTGGAACAGCAGGTGATTACACTCCAGTCAGCACAGACCCAGACAACAGTCCAGCACAACAACACCCCTTATCCAGACCCGGAGAGCTGGAGGTGGAGAGAGACATATCTGCACTCCGGACTGCGGTTGAGACAACTTCAACAATATAAAAAGCAAGAGCAGGAGAAGAACAGAGTGCTAGAGGAGATGATCAGACTGCTGGAGGAGGGGGTGAGGAGGACGGCGTGTGACAAAGAACAACCCAGAGAGGAGGCCACAGAACAGCCCTCCTCAGCTCAACACCACAGCAGAACAGTCCACCCCAGACCCTGATCATAGCATCGAATCACAGCAGAACAGTCCACCCAGGACCCTGACCATAGCATCGACACCCACAGCAGAAAAGTCCCCCCAGACCCTGACCATAGCATCGACATCACAGCAGAACAGTCCACCCCAGACCCTGACCATAGCATCGACATCACAGCAGAACAGTCCACCCCAGACCCTGACCATAGCATCGACATCACAGCAGAACAGACAATGAAGAACGTCAAGCCCAGGAGCCTCACCCCTTCTGAGCACCCCCCTGTCAGCCACCCTGATAGCCCTCCTGA
>NW_022261980.1:6319145-6335924 GCF_002021735.2 Oncorhynchus kisutch | reverse complement strand
TCAGAGACAATCCTGTCCTACAGTAGCTGTATTCAGAGACACATCCTGTCCTACAGTAGCTGTATTCAGAGACACATCAGAGCATTAGGCTGGAGATCAAAAACTGCTTTCATTCAGGTCCAACTTTAAACACTGTTATCCTCCCAAGTCCGCTGCAGGTCAAGGACTAGGGTAGGTCGGGTTCAACTGCAAGAGACCAGGATGGACACATACTGAAAGCAGGACTAACATGGCCAGTCCCTCTGTTCTTTTAACATAAATGATTCTGTGTCTAAATTTTCACAAACTCCCCGACAGAGTAGCTTTTAGCTTTTAGTGGCTTGCCTTTGTTGAGGCATAAAATACAATTATCATAGATGTCATCTCCAGTTAAAGATGACACGTTATTTCAAACATAATTTAGTGATGGGAAAATGATTCACATTTATTTCAGAAAAAGGTAAAAGGATTTTATTTTCTTTGACAATAGTCAAGAAAAGAACCTTCCAGAAAAAAAGTCTGATTCTTTTTGGTGGCAAATTGGGGGGGGTGTTAAATTAAAAACTGTATTTTTCTGTCCATTTGTGAAAGGAAAAAATCACTTAGACCCTGGTCTCGACTGGGCAGCCTTTTATTTATGTCAGCTAAAAAAAAAGCAAAAGGATGGAGAGCGTTTGAAAGGAGGGAGAGAAAATCTTGTCAGTAATTGAAGTCAGCAATGTGCAATCCCCCACACTCTGCCAATAGGCCATTATTTCATTAGGAGATGAGATGTCACTCTACAGACAACATCAGCCCCATAATCAACACATATGTCTCCCTCCAACCCTGACACATGAACACACACCACACACGCACTCACACACACTTGCATGTACGCACACACACACAAAATAAAATGTGCACGCACAGAATATATAATGTAAGTCCGCACAGTCGACACCCATTCACACACACCCATTCACACACACACACACACACACGCACACACTCACACACACACACACACACACACACACACATCATTAACAGAGATGGAAGTGAAAGACATTACGAAACAAAGAAAAACCTCTTCAAAATTCAGTCTGAAAAGGACCATTATTAAATTGCTTCACTAATAAGGCGCCCAAATGCTCTGCAGTTCAGATCACCAGATATGGGTTCATCTTATAAGGTAAAGATGATGTTCTCCCTCCTTTTCAGAAGAACCTTTCATCCATGCAGTGATTTGGGTCGAGGGCCTGTTTGCCTACAGCATGTGAGGCCAGGCAGGCAGGGTTTCCTCTACCATGTCTTATGCAGGAAGGTCCTCATTCTAGCTCTGTTATCCACTGCCTAGAAAAGCATCTGGCCTTTATAAACCTGTTGGTGCAGCCTAACATGCTGTCTCAGTAGTCTTTATAAACATGTTGGTGCAGCCTAACATGCTGTCTCAGTAGCCTTTATAAACATGTTGGTGCAGCCTAACATGCTGCCTCTGTTGTCTTTATAAACATGTTGGTGCAGCCTAACATGCTGTCTCAGTAGCCTTTATAAACATGTTGGTGCAGCCTAACATGCTGCCTCTGTTGTCTTTATAAACATGTTGGTGCAGCCTAACATGCTGTCTCAGTAGTCTTTATAAACATTTTGGTGCAGCCTAACATGCTGCCTCAGTAGTCTTTATAAACATGTTGGTGCAGCCTAACATGCTGTCTAAGTAGCCTTTATAAACATGTTGGTGCAGCCTAACATGCTGTCTCAGTAGTCTTTATAAACATGTTGGTGCAGCCCTAACATGCTGCCTCTGTAGTCTTTATAAACTTGTTGGTGCAGCCTAACATGCTGCCTCAGTAGCCTTTATAAACATGTTGGTGCACCCTAACATGCTGTCTCAGTAGTCTTTATAAACATTTTGGTGCAGCCTAACATGCTGCCTCCGTAGCCTTTATAAACATGTTGGTGCAGCCTAACATGCTGTCTCAGTAGTCTTTATAAACATGTTGGTGCAGCCTAACATGCTGCCTCTGTAGTCTTTATAAACATGTTGGTGCAGCCTAACATGCTGCCTCAGTAGCCTTATAAACATGTTGGTGCAGCCTAACATGCTGTCTCAGTAGCCTAATGTCAGGTTGACTGTTGGTCCAGACCTATTTATCTCCCTGGTGTTGAGAGGCTGACTGTAGGTCCAGACCTATTTATCTCCCTGGTGTTGAGAGGCTGACTGTAGGTCCAGACCTATTTATCTCCCTGGTGTTGAGAGGTTGACTGTAGGTCCAGACCTATTTATCTCCCTGGTGTTGAGAGGTTGACTGTAGGTCCAGACCTCTTTATCTCCCTGGTGTTGAGAGGTTGACTGTAGGGCCAGACCTATTTATCTCCCTGGTGTTGAGAGGCTGACTGTAGGTCCAGACCTATTTATCTCCCTGGTGTTGAGAGGCTGACTGTAGGTCCAGACCTATTTATCTCCCTGGTGTTGAGAGGTTGACTGTAGGTCCAGACCTATCTATCTCTCTGTGACCAGCTGTTCAACTCAACTTAAATGAAAACGTAAAA
Source organism: Oncorhynchus kisutch (assembly GCF_002021735.2). Taxonomy (NCBI): domain Eukaryota; kingdom Metazoa; phylum Chordata; class Actinopteri; order Salmoniformes; family Salmonidae; genus Oncorhynchus; species Oncorhynchus kisutch. The sequence goes on along the minus strand of NW_022261980.1, from coordinate 6,333,410 downwards.
AAATATATTTGCTATGGTGCGCAGTAAATAAGTCCCTGTGTGTGTAAAGCATGGCGCACGCACATGCACACGCACACACACACACACGGTAGTGTAGCTGATTAGATTTGGTCCACTGTGGCCGAGACATCCTGGAGCTTTAGAGGATTCGACAGTTCTAGTTATGGAAGAGGCATTGGTGCAGAACCCTGTGGCCAACACACACAGACACACACATACACACACACACACACACACACACATATTTACACTGCTAACAGGACTCTAGTACGGCCATGAGATGTTATGCTTGCCAACCATATCTCTATGCCTTCAGATCCATTCAACTTACAGTATATTCTAACATAAAGAATCCCCCCCCGCTCATACTAATACACACACTCCCACATGAGGGTACACTGGCACGTACCAAAATAAAGACAGGAGAAAAGCGATCTCTTCTCCTTTGAGATTTAATCCACCCACAGAATGAAAACAAATACCTGCAGCCCCTATCAATTAGAGCAGGCCTAGCCTCAGAACCTACACTATAACACAATACTAGTTTAACAGGGAGATGTTAGCATGCAGCATGTCATCAATATACATGCTAATATTAATGTTAATATACATACTCAGTATGTGGACCTAGCCAGTTAGCGTGCAGCATGTCATTAATATACATACTCAGTATGTGGACCTAGCCAGTCAGCATGCAGTATGTCATTAATATACATACTCAGTATGTAGGCCTAGCCAGTTAGCATGCAGCATGTCATTAATATACATACTCAGTATGTGGACCTAGCCAGTCAGCATGCAGTATGTCATTAATATACATACTCAGTATGTGGACCTAGCCAGTTAGCATGCAGCATGTCATTAATATACATACTCAGATTGTAGGCCTAGCCAGTTAGCATGCAGCATGTCATTAATATACATACTCAGATTGTAGACCTAGCCAGTTAGCATGCAGCATGTCATTAATATACATACTCAGTATGTAGACCTAGCCAGTCAGCATGCAGTATGTCATTAATATACATACTCAGTATGTAGACCTAGCCAGTTAGCATGCAGTATGTCATTAATATACATCCTCAGATTGTAGGCCTAGCCAGTTAGCATGCAGTATGTCATTAATATACATACTCAGTATGTAGACCTAGCCAGTTAGCATGCAGTATGTCATTAATATACATAGTCAGATTGTAGGCCTAGCCAGTTAACAATAAGTATGTCATTAATATACATAGTCAGATTGTAGGCCTAGCCAGTTAACAATAAGTATGTCATTAATATACATCCTCAGATTGTAGGCCTAGCCAGTTAGCATGCAGTATGTCATTAATATACATACTCAGTATGTAGACCTAGCCAGTTAGCATGCAGTATGTCATTAATATACATAGTCAGATTGTAGGCCTAGCCAGTTAACAATAAGTATGTCATTAATATACATAGTCAGATTGTAGGCCTAGCCAGTTAACAATAAGTATGTCATTAATATACATACTCAGTATGTAGGCCTAGTCAGTTAGCATGCAGCATGTCATTAATATACATAGTCAGATTGTAGGCCTAGCCAGTTAGCATGCAGTATGTCATTAATATACATAGTCAGATTGTAGGCCTAGTCAGTTAGCATGCAGCATGTCATTAATATACATCCTCAGATTGTAGGCCTAGCCAGTCAGCATGCAGCATGTCATTAATATACATCCTCAGATTGTAGGCCTAGCCAGTTAGCATGCAGCATGTCATTAATATACATAGTCAGATTGTAGGCCTAGTCAGTTAGCATGCAGCATGTCATTAATATACATAGTCAGATTGTAGGCCTAGTCAGTTAGCATGCAGCATGTCATTAATATATATAGTCAGATTGTAGGCCTAGCCAGTTAGCATGCAGTATGTCATTAATATACATCCTCAGATTGTAGGCCTAGCCAGTTAGCATGCAGCATGTCATTAATATACATCCTCAGATTGTAGGCCTAGCCAGTTAGCATGCAGCATGTCATTAATATACATAGTCAGATTGTAGGCCTAGCCAGTTAACAATAAGTATGTCAAAAATATACATGGGAGGCAAAACAAAAGCGGGTGCCAGTGTTTTTAATCCCAAACACAGTTGTCCTTATTTGCTGATTGATCTCCTTTGAACTGAGATAATGCTCAGAACTGGGAAGAGGATTCCTACTGTAGATCAGTGGTTCTCAAATGTTTTCACTCAGGCCCCCCTTCCATCAAAACGCCTAGCTAAAAAACATTAGCTGACATGGGCTGGTTGATCTTCTGTCAAGTTATAAACAGCTCTCTACGGTCTGCAATTCTACTAATATAACTTTTAAGAGAAAATCTGTTTTGGGGGGAGGGGGATGCACCCCACCGTTTGGGATCCACTGCTGTAGATAACTGCATTGAAACAGCAGGATTATGTCAAACCACTGACAGGTATGGGAAACTCATCAAACCACAGAGGTAAAGTAGCCCACTGACAGGTATGGGGAACTCATCAAACCAATGAGGTAAAGTAGCCCACTGACAGGTATGGGGAACTCATCAAACCAATGAGGTAAAGTAGCCCACTGACAGGTATGGGAAACTCATCAAACCAATGAGGTAAAGTAGCCCACTGACAGGTATGAGAAACTCGTAAAACCAATGAGGTAAATTAGCCCACTGACAGGTATGGGAAACTCGTAAAACCAATGAGGTAAAGTAGCCCACTGACAGGTATGGGAAACTCATCAAACCAATGAGGTAAAGTAGCCCACTGACAGGTATGGGAAACCCGTAAAACCAATGAGGTAAAGTAGCCCACTGACAGGTATGGGAAACTCATCAAACCAATGAGGTAAAGTAGCCCACTGACAGGTATGGGAAACTCATCAAACCAATGAGGTAAAGTAGCCCACTGACAGGTATGGGAAACTCGTAAAACCAATGAGGTAAAGTAGCCCACTGACAGGTATGGGAAACTCATCAAACCAATGAGGTAAAGTAGCCCACTGACAGGTATGGGAAACTCATCAAACCAATGAGGTAAAGTAGCCCACTGACAGGTATGGGAAACTCATCAAACCAATGAGGTAAAGTAGCCCTGCTTTAAAATAAAATGAGAAAGAGGCACAGAGAAGGAGGAGGAGCAATAAAGACAGGGGATGAGTAGAAGGATAATACTATTGTAGAGCAGAGCACAGTCTGAAATCTACTATTAAACAGTCCACTAGCCGTTTAGTCACTAGACTATTACTCACTACTAGCCGGCCTCCGCCCAGTACCCTGCCCTGAACCTTATTCACTGTTACTAGCCAGCTACTACCCGGTACTTTACCATGCACCTTAGAGACTTCTGCCCTATGTACAGTTGGAGTCGGAAGCCAAATACATTTAAACTTACCACCCTGCAAACCACTGCTGACTTGCTTCTGAAGCTAAGCAGGGTTGGTCCTGGTCAGTTCCTGGATGGGAGACCAGATGCTGCTGGAAGTGGTGTTGGAGGGCCAGTAGGAGGCACTCTTCCCTCTGGTCTAAAAAAATATTCCAATGCCCCAGGGCAGTGATTAGGGACACCGCCTTGTGTAGGATGGGACGTTAAATGGGTGTCCTGACTCTCTGAGGTCATTAAAGATCCCATGGCACTTATCGTAAGAGTAGGGGTGTTAACCCTGGTGTCCTGGCTAAATTCCCAAACTGGCACTCAAACCATCACGGTCACCTAATAATCCCCAGTTTACAATTGCCTCATTAATCCCCCTCCTCTCCCCTGTAACTATTCCCCAGGTCGTTGCTGCAAATGAGAACTTGTTCTCAGTCAACTTACCTGGTAAAATAACAGATAAATAAATAAAACTCAGTTTTTCACTATTCCTGACATTCAATCATATTAAAAGAAATTCATGTTTTAGGTCAGTTAGGATCATCACTTTATTTTAAGAATGTGAAATGTCAGAATAATAGTTGAGAGAATTATTTATTTCAGCTTTTATTTCATCACATTCTCAGTTGGTCAGAAGTTTACATACACTCAATTAGTATTTGGTACCATTGCCTTTAAATTGTTTAACTTGGGTCAAACGTTTCGGGTAGCCTTCCACAAGCTTCCCACAATAAGTTGGGGAAATTTTGGCCCATTCCTCCTGACAGAGCTGGTGTAACTGAGTCGGGTTTGTAGGCCTCCTTGCTTGCACACACTTTTTCAGTTCTACCCACAACATTTCTATAGGATTGAGGTCAGGGCTTTGTGATGGCCACTCCAATACCTTGAATTTGTTGTCCTTAAGCCATATTGCCACAGCTTTGGAAGTATGCTTGTGGTCCTTATCCATTTGGAAGACTCACTTGTGACCAAGCTTTAACTTCCTGGCTGATGTCTGAGATGTTGCTTCAATATATCCACATAATTTTCCTTCTCATGATGCCATCTATTTTGTGAAGTGCACCCAGTCCCTCCTGCAGCAAAGCACCCCCACAACATGATGCTGCCAACCCCGTGCTTCATGGTTGGGATGGTGTTCTTCGGCTTGCAAGCCTCCCCCTTTTTCCTCCAAACATAACGATGGTCATTATTGCCAAACAGCTCTATTTTTGTTTCATCAGATCAGAGGACATATCTCCAAAAAGTAGGATCTTTGTTCCCATGTGCAGTTTTTTAGTCTGGCTTTTTTATGGCGGTTTTGGAGCAGTGGCTTCTTCCTTGCTGAGCAGCCTTTCAGGTTATGTCGATATAGGACTCGTTTTACTGTGGATATAGATACTTTTGTACCTGTTTCCTCCAGCATCTTCACAAGGTCCTTTGCTGTTGTTCTGGGAATTATTTGCACTTTTCGCACCAAAGTACGCTCATCTCCAGGAGACAGAACGCGTCTCCTTCCTGAGGGGTATGACGGCTGCGTGGTCCCATGGTGTTTATACTACTTACTATTGTTTGTACAGATGAACGTGGTACCTTCAGGCGTTTGGAAATTGCTCCCAAGGATGAACCAGACTTGTGGAGGTCTACAGTTTCTTTTCTGAGGTCTCTGCTGATTTCTTTTGATTTTCCCATGATGTCAAGCGAAGAGGCACTAAGTTTGAAGGTTGGCCTTGAAATACATCCACATGTACACCTCCAATTGACTCAAATTATGTCAATTAGCCCATCAGAAGCTTCTAAAGCTATGACATCATTTTCTGGAATTTTCCAAGCTGTTTAAAGGCACAGTCAACTTAGTGTATGTAAACTTCTGCCCCACTGGAATTGTGATACAGTGAATTATAAGTGAAATAATCTGTCTGTAAACAATTGTTGGAAAAAGTACTTGTGTCATGCACAAAGTAGATGTCCTAACCAACTTACAAACCAACTACAGTTTGTTAACAAGACATTGGTGGAGTGGTTGAAAACCGAGTTTTACCTAAGTGTATGTAAACTTCCGACTTCAACTGTACATAGAGTCATTAAACACTTAAATAATGTTTACATTCTGTTTTACCCACTTTATATGCATATACTTTATTCTAGTCATGGCTCATCCTATATAACTACTGCTGTACACATTTATTCTGTTCATATACTGGCCATGCTGTTTATACACACCATTATGTATATATTATTTTATATTCCGGACTCTGACATCGCGTGTTCTGATATTTCTTAATTTCTTTCTTTGTACTTTTTGGATTATGTGTGTATTGTTTTGTATTGCTAGGTATTACTGCACTGTTGGAGCTAGAAGCACAAGCATTTCGCTGCCCCTGCGATAACATCTGCAAATCTGTGTACGCGACCAATAAACGTTGATTTCATTTTGTATTCGATTTGTATCACTGTAGCGGTAATACTCAGTACTGTAGAAGTGACTTAATTACACACAGAGACATACAAATACTGTGTGTGTGTGTGTGTGTGTGTGTGTGTGTGTGTGTGTGTGTGTGTGTGTGTGTGTGTGTGTGTGTGTGTGTGTGTGTGTCTGTGTGTGTCTGTGTGTGTGTGTGTGTGTGTGTGTGTGTGTGTGTGTGTGTGTGTGTGTGTGTGTGTGTGTGTGTGTCTGTGTGCGTGTGTGTGTGTGTGTGTGTGTGTGTGTGTGTGTGTGTGTGTGTGTGTGTGTGTGTGTGTGTGTGTGTGTGTGTGTGTGATTTAAAAGATCTTACACCATTAAAACTGAAACTAGATATCTGTCTAACCCAAACTAGAACACCTCTTATTAAAAGGCTTCTATAACACACTAACATATTGGCTTATTGGTTCAAGTGGAACTGATAGCATTTTAGCTACATGAAACCTTATTAAAATCTTCATATACACCCCCAGGAAGAATATTACATTTTCTGACAAGCAAGCACTTAGATATGTTCACGTTTTCATAAATTACATATACTAAGGCATTTGAGCGGGAAAGCAGCCGTGTGTTTGGACAATGAATAGACACTGCAGTAAATAAAACCTGGGACCATGTACCATGCAGGCCAGTGTGCCTTAGCCAATCAGAGGTACAGCAGGCCTATATGCAAACAAGCCATTTGCCACAAGGGCCTGCCATCATTCACTTTGAACTGGACTGTGTGTTTACAGGCAGTAGGGCCTGCCATCATTCACTTTGAACTGGACTGTGTGTTTACAGGCAGTAGGGCCTGCCATCATTCACTTTGAACTGGACTGTGTGTTTACAGGCAGTAGGGCCTGCCATCATTCACTTTGAACTGGACTGTGTGTTTACAGGCAGTAGGGCCTGCCATCATTCACGTTGAATTAGACTGTGTGTTTACAGGCAGTAGGGCCTGTTATCATTCACTTTGAACTGGACTGTGTGTTTACAGGCAGTAGGGCCTGTTATCATTCACTTTGCACTGAACTGTGTGTTTACAGGCAGTAGGGCCTGCCATCATTCACTTTGAACTGAACTGTGTGTTTACAGGCAGTAGGGCCTGCCATCATTCACTTTGAACTGAACTGTGTGTTTACAGGCAGTAGGGCCTGTCATTATTCACTTTGAACTGGACTGTGTGTTTACAGTAGAGGTCGATTAATTAGTGCTGATTTCAAGTTTTCATAACAATCGGTAATCTGCATTTTTGGACACCGATCATGGCCGATTACATTGCACTCCACGAGGAGACTGCGTGGCAGGCTGACTACCTGTTATGCGAGTGCAGCAAGGAGCCAAGGTAAGGTGCTAGCTAGCATTAAACGTATCTTATAAAAAACAATCCATCTTAACATAATCACTTGTTAACTACACATAGTTGATGATATAAATAGTTTATCTAGCTTGTCCTGCGTTGCATACAATCGATACGGTGCCTGTTAATTTATCATTGAATCATAGCCTACTTCGCCAAACCGGGGATGATTTAACAAAAGCACATTTGTGAAAAAAGCACAATCGTTGCACGAATGTGTCACAGTTGTTTGTATAGACGGACCAAGGCGCAGCATATGTTGAGTTCCACATTATATTTAATAGTGAAACTTCAGCAAAACAAACAATAAACAAACAAACGAAACAACAAACCGTGACAACAGAGGTGCTACATACAATACAATACTCAAAACAACATCCCATAACCCACAGGTGGAAAAAATGCTGCTTAAGTATAATCCCCAATTAGAGACAATGATAACCAGCTGCCTCTAATTGGAAATCATACAAATCACCAACATAGAAAATCAAACCTAGAACCCCACATAGAAAGTATAAACTAGAACAAAACCCCTAGTCACGCCCTGACCTACTCTACCATAGAAAATACAGGTTTTCTATAGTCTGGACGTGACAGAATGTACCTAACCATAAACATCAATGCCGGAACGGAACGGTTCCGTATTTCACTGAAAGAATAAACGTTTTGTTTTCGAAATTATAGTATCCGGATTTGACCATATTAATGACCTAAGGCTCGTATTTCTGTGTGTTATTATGTTATAATTAAGTCTATGATTTGATATTTGATAGAGCAGTCTGACTGAGCGGTGGTAGGCAGAAGCAGGCTCGTAAGCATTCCTTCAAACAGCACTTTCGTGCGTTTTCCAGCAGCTCATCGCTGTGCTTCAAGCATTGAGCAGTTTATGACTTCAAGCCTATCAACTCCCGAGCTAGTTAGCGGGAGTCAATTGGTGACGTCACTCACTCTGAGACCTTGAAGTAGTTGTTCCCGTTGCTCCGCAAGGGCCGCGGCTTTTGTGGAGAAATGGGTAACGATGCTTCGAGGGTGGCTGTTGTCGATGTGTTCCTGGTTTGAGCCCAGGTAGGGGCGAGGAGAGGGACGGAAGCTATACTGTTACACTGGCAATACTAAAGTGCCTATAAGAACATCCTATAGTCGAAGGTATATGAAATACAAATGGTATAGAAAGAAATAGTCCTATAATTCCTATAATAACCTCAATCTAAAACTTATTACCTGGAAATATTGAACACTCATGTTAAAAGGAACCACCAGCTTTCATATGTTCTCATGTTCTGAGCAAGGAACTTAAACGTTAGCTTTTTTAAATGGCACATATTGCATTTTTACTTTCTTCTCCATTGCATTATTTAAACAAATTGAACATGTTTGATTATTTATTTGAGGCTAAATAGATTTTATTGATTTATTATATTAAGTTAAACTAAAAGTGTTCATTCAGTATTGTTGTAATCGTCATTGTTACAAATAAGGAAATACATTTGAAAAATCGGCCAATTAATTGGTATCGGCTTTTTTTGGTCCTCCAATAATCGGTATCGGTATCGGCGTTGAAAAATCATAATCGGTCGACCTCTACTTTTCAGGCAGTTGCAAAAGCGCGACTTTAGATCATTAGAATGCATTCGTCAAAAGCCACAAAATACACTTGGGAACTGTCCTCTTACATTTGGGAACTGTACAGTCCTATTGATCAAACAACCATAAAAAGGTAGGCTATCTTTCCCAATATGCACATCAACAACAAGCTCAACTAGTAATGCTAGCCAGAGCAAGATGCTCTAAAATTTAAGGAAGGAACATTAGATAAATCCTCTAAAACTTTTTCAGATAGTTGGCCGTCAAAATTGCACTGATAGAAAATGGGGAATAGCCTTCTCGTCCTTCTGTAGCTTGCCTGCCAATACATGCGTTGTCCCAACTAAGCACCCAAGCTAGCTTGCTAGCTAGCTTCTCCAGACACAAATGAGAGAACACCTCACGCTGACCATTTTACTCGCCGTAGCAGAGCTGGCTAGGCTGTTTACACGTTATATAGAGCATTCGTGATGAACTATTACCTTTCTTGACTACGTTTGCTCACACTGGTCATATTCAGCGGGTGTTTCACGTTTGTAAATGCATCAGTTATTCTGCTCTCTGGCACACTCAGATAAGAGTTATCTTAAATCAGAGATATACTAACTGTATAACATCTATTCTGCCCACAATGTCTTAGTGTACGTCATGGAATGTTATAAAGCTGGTTTTGAAGCATAACTGATATTAAGATTGTCTGTTTGTTTCATATCTGTAAAGTAGTTCAAACGCTGTCAGTTCCACTTTAAGCCAAAGCACACAGAGAGTGAAACACTGAATCCCCCTTGCTACTAAAAAAAGTGGAAAAGCTTTGGATAGAAAGCAGAGCCCATTATTTGAGAGAGAGAGAGAGAGAGAGAGAGAGAAAGAGAGAGAGAGAGAGAGAGAGAGAGAGAGAGAGAGAGAGAGAGGGGGGGGGGTTAATGCATGAAAGGGAGTGAGGAAAGGAAAGGGAAGAGAAGGGAAGAGAAGAGAGGGGGAAAGAGATCTCTGATGTTGGTAGGAGGATATTTCGTTTGACAGAGCACACTTGGCTCGGTGGCCAAAAACACACAAGTAAAGTGGGTCAAAGTTCACTGCTCGCTCGCTCTTCCGGACCTGACACCTAACTCAGAGCAGATAAGAAGGTCAGGGACTTTGGCACTGGTTGACTTTGCCGTTTTGGAGATGCCACATTTCCCTCTGATTGATTATAAATACACACTTTCTTGATAAATGTCCAAGAAGTGATACATTGTAGGTATAAAGTGTGTATTTCTCAGTCTATGCTTAGTGTAATGTATGCCTAGCCGTTAAGAGTGTTGAGCCAGTAACTGAAAGTTTGCTGTTTTGAATCCCAGAGCTACATAAATCATTACATAACAAATGATGTATTTTGTTTTAGCTTATACATACACCCTCATCTCTTCTCCCAGCACTTCCTCAGAGCCGTAGGAAGCTGTAATACATGAAAAGAGAAAAGTCTGTCCTCCACAGGTTCCTCCAACCAGTCTGGGTAATTGGATAATCTGTGACAATTATGTCTGCCGGGAGAGTCAGGAGTGTCTACCCTGCAACACAGTGAAGTGAGGGAGAGGGGGATGAAAGGATAGAGGAATGGACGGATTGTGTTCTTTTCAGAGGGGCGTAGCGGCAGTCTCCTTGTCTAGCCGTTGGTCGGCCCCCACTGTCCAGTTGGGGTCAATGAGGTCAACGACCCCTGGACTCCCTACTTTTCTGGGCTACAAGTAGGAGCTGTCAATCATCTGGGGGGGGGGGGCATCCACTATTATTTCTAAAAGGGAAAGGGCGATACCTAGTCAGTTGTACAACTGAATGTATTCAGCTGAAATGTGTCTTCCTTTTGAATCAGAGAGGTGCGGGGGGCTGCTATAATCGACATCCACGTCTTCAGGCGCCCGGGGAAGGCACCTGCTGCCTATTACAGAGTTACATATAATCACCTATTACAGAGTTACATATAATCACCTATTACAGAGTTACATATAATCACCTATTACAGAGTTACATATAATCACCTATTCTCCTCTAGTACTCCTTCCCTCTTTCATTCCCAATCAACGTCCACCACAGTTGTCATGTCTTAATGATTTTCCAGTCAATAGCCCTCTAATGGCTAGGCCCCAACCTAGAGCCTTTGGAGGTCAAAGGGTAAATGTCGAATCGCTAATCAACTGGAGTTGACAACGTCCTACCTAATGTTAATAAATATGCGAGTAGCTGTCTCCATTTGTGTCCCTGCTGTAGTAAAACAGCCAGAGGGCAGAGCTTAAATTCAAAATATTTAATTCTTGCCAAAAGTTTAGTTTATAGTCTGTGTATTGGAGGTGTGCATGACCTTCTAAATCCCATTAGTTTACAGTCTGTGTATTGGAGGTGTGCATGACCTTCTAAATCCCATTAGTTTACAGTCTGTGTATTGGAGGTGTGCATGACCTTCTAAATCACATTAGTTTATAGTCTGTGTATTAGAGGTGTGCATGACCTTCTAAATCACATTAGTTTATAGTCTGTGTATTAGAGGTGTGCATGACCTTCTAAATCACATTAGTTTACAGTCTGTGTATTAGAGATGTGCATGACCTTCGAAATCCCATTAGTTTACAGTCTGTGTATTAGAGAAGTGCATGACCTTCGAAATCCCATTAGTTTACAGTCTGTGTATTAGAGGTGTGCATGACCTTCTTAATCCCATTAGTTTATAGTCTGTGTATTAGAGGTGTGCATGACCTTCTAAATCCCATTACTTTATAGTCTGTGTATTAGAGGTGTGCATGACCTTCTAAATCACATTAGTTTATAGTCTGGGTATTGGAGGTGTGCAATAGTGGAGAATGTTGGCTGCTCTGAGAGGTAGAGAGAGAGCGAGAGAGAAAGAGAGAGAGATAGAGAGAAAGAGCAAGAGAGAGAGAGTTAGTGAGAAAGAGCGCAAGAGCGAGAGGTAGAGAGAAAGAAAGAGAGAGAGGTAGAGAGAGAAAGAGAGAGAGAGAGAGAGAGAGAGAGAGAGAGAGAGAGAGAGAGAGAGAGAAAGAGAGTGGTAGAGAGAGAGTGAGAAAGTTAGAGAGAGTGAGAGAGAAGTAGAGAGAGGTAGAGAGAGAGTGAGAGAGTTAGAGAGAGAGTGAGAGAGTTAGAGAGAGAGTGAGAGAGTTAGAGAGAGAGTGAGAGAGTTAGAGAGAGGTAGAGAGAGAGTGAGAGAGTTAGAGAGAGAGTGAGAGAGCTAGAGAGAGAGTGAGAGAGTTAGAGAGAGAGAAATAAGTAGAGAGAAAGAGACTCCTCAATGGATCTGTTCCTTTGATGGGGATAGCATCACCACAGCACAGATCAACCACCACAAACAGACTGTTCCTCCTTATCACCCCTCTCAGAACCACTGTATGCCACTGGGAGTGTGTGTGAGAGAGAGCAAGATCAAGGGGAAAAGCTGGTGTGTGTGTGTGTGTGTGTGTGTGTGTGTGTGTGTGTGTGTGTGTGTGTGTGTGTGTGTGTGTGTGTGTGTGTGTGTGTGTGTGTGTGTGTGTGTGTGTGTGTGTGTGTGTGTGTGCGTGTGCGCATCCTACAACCATATCACCATCTTCTGAGCTCTAAACGCTATGGGGGCAAATTACAAAGATAATGATCACTGGCTGTCTGACCTGCTAACAAATATTTACCTCTGTCCCTTCCTCTCTACCTGCTCTTCCTTTATTGCTCATCCAGGTCAAACATCAAAACATATTGGTCCGCATCCACCCTATCAACCCACAAACACGCACCACACACAGTCAACCCCCCCCCCCCCCCCCCCCCCCCCCCCCCCCCACGCTCACTCATCCACAGAGCAATACCATTTCTAGGAGAGGAGCAGAGAGTGCCTCTCTTATCTTCCGCGTTTCAGCTGTCCTCTAATTCAATAAACTACAGAGGAACAAAATGAACACAGAAATAACAGAGAGGAGAGAGAGAGAGAGAGAGGAGAGAGAACGAGCAAGGTGAAGACAGAAACGAATGGACAGAGAGGCAGAATGAGGAAACAGGGAAATCTAAAACACAGGCACACAATCCAAATGTAAAATAATACTAGTAAACAAACATGTTATGGTCTTTCCTTCGATCTCCCTGCAGCCCTCTGTATCTAGTAGAGGAGCAACCTGCTGGCCCCTCCCTTAGTCCTGCTGGCCCCTCCCTGTTAGTCCTGCTGGCCCCTCCCTGTTAGTCCTGCTGGCCCCTCCCTGTTAGTCCTGCTGGCCCCTCCCTGTTAGTCCTGCTGGCCCCTCCCTTAGTCCTGCTGGCCCCTCCCTGTTAGTCCTGCTGGCCCCTCCCTGTTAGTCCTGCTGGCCCCTCCCTTAGTCCTGCTGGCCCCTCCCTGTTAGTCCTGCTGGCCCCTCCCTTAGTCCTGCTGGCCCCTCCCTTAGTCCTGCTGGCCCCTCCCTGTTAGTCCTGCTGGCCCCTCCCTGTTAGTCCTGCTGGCCCCTCCCTTAGTCCTGCTGGCCCCTCCCTGTTAGTCCTGCTGGCCCCTCCCTTAGTCCTGCTGGCCCCTCCCTGTTAGTCCTGCTGGCCCCTCCCTGTTAGTCCTGCTGGCCCCTCCCTGTTAGTCCTGCTGGCCCCTCCCTTAGTCGTGCTGGCCCCTCCCTGTTAGTCCTGCTGGCCCCTCCCTGTTAGTCCTGCTGGCCCCTCCCTGTTAGTCCTGCTGGCCCCTCCCTGTTAGTCCTGCTGGCCCCTCCCTGTTAGTCCTGCTGGCCCATCCCTGTTAGTCCTGCTGGCCCCTCTTCTTAGCCCTGCTGGCCCCTCCCTGTTAGTCCTGCTGGCCCCTCCCTGTTAGTCCCGCTGGCCCCTCTTCTTAGTTCCGCTGGCCCCTCTTCTTAGTTCCGCTGGCCACTCTTCTTAGCCCTGCTGGCCCCTCCCTGTTAGTCCTGCTGGCCCCTCTTTGTTAGTCCCGTTGGCCCCTCTTCTTAGTTCTGCTGGCCCCTCTTCTTAGCCCTGCTGGCCCCTCCCTCTTAGTCCCGCTGGCCCCTCTTCTTAGTTCTGATGGCCCCTCCCTGTTAGTCCCGCTGGCCCCTCTTCTTAGTTCCGCTGGCCCCTCTTCTTAGTTCCGCTGGCCACTCTTCTTAGCCCTGCTGGCCCCTCCCTGTTAGTCCTGCTGGCCCCTCCCTGTTAGTCCTGCTGGCCCCTCCCTGCTGGCCCCTCCCTCTTAGTCCCGCTGGCCCCTCTTCTTAGTCCTGCTGGCCCCTCCCTGTTAGTCCCGCTGGCCCCTCTTCTTAGTTCCGCTGGCCCCTCTTCTTAGTTCCGCTGGCCACTCTTCTTAGCCCTGCTGGCCCCTCCCTGTTAGTCCTGCTGGCCCCTCTTTGTTAGTCCCGTTGGCACCTCTTCTTAGTTCTGCTGGCCCCTCTTCTTAGCCCTGCTGGCCCCTCCCTCTTAGTCCCGCTGGCCCCTCTTCTTAGTTCTGATGGCCCCTCTTCTTAGCCCTGCTGGCCCCTCCCTGTTAGTCCCGCTGGCCCCTCCCTGTTAGTCCCGCTGGCCCCTCCCTGTTAGTCCAGCTGGCCCCTCCTTGTTAGT